>NC_136978.1:5262500-5420000 GCF_032717465.1 Coenobita brevimanus
ATATATATATATATATATATATATATATATATATATATATATATATATATATATATATATATATATGTGTGTGTGTGTGTGTGTGTGTGTGTGTGTGTGTGTGTGTGTGTGTGTGTGTGTGTGTGTGTGTGTGTGTGTGTGTGTGTGTGTTCTAATATATGCATCTCGTATGCGTGCTCTTATTCTGAAAAATGTACATGTTTTTGTGCTTGTCTAGTGTTCATGTGCGGCCATGTGGTCTAACTGACGCTCTTCTTTCCACCCCACCAACACTACCTTCTCCACCCCGCCCTCTCACCACCATTAATCTCCTTTTCTTCCATCCCTCCACCACTGCCCTCTTCATCATAACCTTTTCCACATCGCCTCCTTTTTACCACCAACATCTCCACCATCACCAATGACTGCCTTCCCCTCATTTCTTCACCACCATCATTTACCCTCTCCCCCATCTCCGCCACCACCATCATTTCCCCCTCCCCCATCTCCACCACTAACCCCCCCTCCTCCATCACCACTAACCCCCCTCCCCCATCATCACTAACCCCCTCCTCACTTCCCTCAGGTATCTTGGATCAGGCAGCGGGACCTTCACATCATGAGTGTGGGAAAATTCACCTACACCCGCGACGACAGGTTCCAGGTGAGATCCACAGGTGTAAGAATGCTCCTTTCACTTTAACATGATCTAAAAATACCATCTCTCCGTCTTGAATGCTGAGCTGGAGAGATTAGCAGAAGAGTATGATGCTAGTCACGATGAAGTGCCATGGAAAGGAGGATGTATAGAGCCGCAGTTAGTGTCTTTTTCTGGCACTGAGCTACAGGGAATAAAGCCCCAAAAGGACGAAACTTTAAGCCAAGTTAGAGTAAATGCAGTATAGTCGCGAAGAAGTGCTATGGAAAGAGGCCCAACACTTCCTTTAGCTGCCACTGAGTTACAGATGGAAAAAGCTGCAAAAGGACAAATATCTGGACCAAGTTAAGGTAAAATTTGTTTAGTATCTTCCAAATTACACCTAAGGGGTAATTAGCAACAGCAAACAGTGGCTTCCAGTAATTAATAGCGCAATTAGTAGGTTTAATGAGGCCTTAATTAGCGGCCCCAATTAGGAGACAGTAATTAAGCATCCAGTTATTACAGGCTAAAAGTGGTATCATTAACAGTAATTATCATCGTCAATTTGTACACCATCTGCCCAAATTATGTGAGAGTTATTAACAGTGTCCAGTAATTAGCAGCTTCAAGTGAGGTCATTAACAGTAATTATCATGACCAGTTAGTATACCAATTAATCAGCGTCATTCCCTTTGGGCAGTGCGGTGATGAAAGCCAGCATCCCGCCTCTGATGGGCCGCCTAACTGCCTAATTGGGTCACTGCCTAACTACCTCATTACCTTTACAACTTCAGTACCAGCTTGGATTTGCTGTAATTCTTCCTACCCTCTTATTATTATTATTATTATTATTATTTCATCTCTTCTTCCCACCTGGACGACTTTACTCAGTACAGTGGACATCTATAATTGTGAAAGAGTTAGAAATGGCCTTCATTAATCCTCTGAAAAATAAAGAGGTCCCTAAATTGAGTATAATCGCTTAGTGTTTGCCAGAATATTAAAAAAAAAAAACTTCCGTAGCTCCCGTGAAATTTCAAACTCAATCACCAACCCCTCATTCCACTCCCACTCACTCTCTTCAATCAGCCCCATCACCCTCTCTACCCTTGCAGTGTACACTCAACTCTCACTATCTATTAGTTTCTCTTGTACATTTCCTCTCCAGTCATTTCCCCTCTCTCTATAACAGTCTATCCTAATTCAACCTCTCATTTCCAGTGTCTACTCATCTCCATCTCTCTCCTTTCACTCTCTCTCTACCCAACTCCAAAACAGCTTAACGTATGGCAGATTAACGTATTGCAGACTGACGTGTTGCAGCTTAACGGATTGCAGACTGACGTGTTGCAGATTAACGGATTGTAGATAAACGGATTGCAGTCCCCCTCCATTGCACCGTTATTCAATCCTCTCTCCACCTCTTTAGCCAACTCCTTCTCTTTAAGTGGTCTCCCTACTCTCATATTAATCCCTCCTTCTCTCTTTCTTTCCTCCTTCTCTCTCTTTTTCTCGACACTGGCCACCAAGCACTTACTTTAATGTACTCGACTCTCTCTCTCTCTCTCTCTCTCTCTCTCTCTCTCTCGAAACATGACCTTCCGAATATTTTCCCAACCATCTTTTTTCCCCACCTCCCTTCAGAAGCCTCCCCTCCCATCAATATTTATCTCCCCTCCCCAGCTCCTATCCCCCCACAAACACCCCTTCCCCTAAAACATTCACTTCTTCAGTTAATTTCCCGCGACTTCTTTCGTCCCTTCCCTTTCTGACGCCTTCCCATTCCACGTCAATCCTGCTACTTTTACCCTCCCTCAGCATACCCCCACTAACCTCTCCAGCCTCCAATCCCCTTCCTTGCCTTCCCATCTCTTACCCTCCCACACCATCACCCCCAAATCCCTTCCTAACCTCCCCATCTCTTACCCTCCCTCATCATCACCCCCAACCCCCTTCGTAACCCCACATCGCATACCCTGTCTCACCAACACCCCCAAACCCCTTCCTAACCTCCCCATCTCTTACCCTACCTCACCATCACCCCAAACCCCTTCCCCTCCCTCACCATCACCCCCCCAACCCCCTTCCTAACCTCCCCATCTCCGCCCCAGGTCCACCACCCGGCCCACAGCAATGATTGGCACCTAGACATCAGCTCCGCCACCTTCCGCGATGCAGGTGTCTACGAGTGCCAAGTGTCCACCAGCCCTAAGATATCGCTACCTGTCACGCTCGTCGTCCAAGGTAGGGAGAAGATGGAGGGAAGAGGGGAGAGAAGGAAGAAGGTAAGCATGGAAGAAAGGGGGAAAGTGGAGAGAGAGAGAGAGAGAGAGAGAGAGAGAGAGAGAGAGAGAGAGAGAGAGAGAGAGAGAGAGAGTCCCTATACTCTGTTCACCTCAGGCGAAAAATTTGTATCCTTCCATACTGTAAGCTGTGAGGAGAGATTAACACTAAAGTATGGTGCTAGTCACGAAGAAGTGCTATGGATAGGATGCAGAGGATGGAAAGTGTACAGAAGATGGAAAGTGTACAGAGGATGGGAAGTGTACGGAGGATAGAAAGTGTACAGGACGGAAAGTGTACAAAGAATAAAAGGTGTACAATTCTACATGCCCCCCCACAGAACAGGCCGCCAAGATCGATGGTCCCCGTGAGCTGTACATCCAGCAGGGGTCCACAATCAGGCTGCGGTGTGAGGTGAGGGCGCAGGACGCTGCTGTACCCGCCCTCACGTGGCACAGGGACGGCACCATGCTGGATTACGACTCGCCAAGGTAGCTCTCTCTCTCTCTCTCTCTCTCTCTCTCTCTCTCTCTCTCTCTCTCTCTCTCTCTCTCTCTCTCACACACACACACACACACACACACACACACACACACACACACACACACACACACACATTCCTGATGAAGTATGATAATGAAGATGTTACAATAAGAAACGATAAATTAAAGAAGGCAATTGGAGATACTAACTTCACTAACAGATCATCAACTCTATTCCCCACTTCCCTCTACTGGCTAACACTGCTAGGCACAGAGAGACCCGGTATATTTCTCTGTCAGCAAATGATTCTCTCGCTGATATGATGCGGCAGGGAGGGAAAAAAGCGGACATGTCAAAAGGGTGAAGCAGACACAGTGGGATATTAGGCGAACCTTTTCTCTCTGGCTCTACGGAGTAACAAATTTTTACCTATTTACACTTTCCTATCCTCTTCTCTGTTACTAAAGAAACGCAAGTCGATGTTTGAATGGGAGATACACAAAAGAGTTTAAGGTGCAAGGACAAAAGAAATCGCTAAAGAATAAGTGCTACAACTATACCAAACAGCACACCGTACACTGATTTCTCCACCCCGTTAAATCCGTGTTATGTACTAGCGTGGGAGGCGGGGGCGCGGAACGTGATATCAGGGTACAGGGTAAACAGACACCAAGGATGCTGACTCAAAAACTGCGAGTGTATAATGATGTGGAATGTGAACCTCGCGTTTGTAACTGGAGCTGTTTAGTTAGCCTGTTGTATTACTAAGTTCTGGCAGGATGTGTGTTTTTCTACCTTAACTATCCACACTACAACATCCCACATCACAGGAACACTACACGCTCAAGAATATAACTACTACTACTACCACAACCATTCACACCACAACCATCTAATACCTACATTACACCACCATCATCCGCATCACAACCAACACAACCACCATCACTACAACTACAAAACCACTATAACCCACTGTTCATCACTTACACCACAACCATACCTCAGTCACCACCACAACCACCACTACATTCACACCAGTACTACCACTCCAACCACCACTACACACCACAAAGACAACCACAACCACAGGCCACATCACAACTACAACATCAAAACCATCACCACAACACAACACAGCATACACCACAACTATTACCACAATCACCACCACAACCACCACCCTCATCACACACATCCATCACCACAGCCACTATCACATCCCACGCCACACCAACATCAGTACCACCACACACCACCACAGTCACAACGTACACCAAAGCCAGCATTAAATTCACACCACAACCACCACCATACCAGTCACCACACCACAACCACTACCAAATCTCCCACCACACCATACCACACCACCACCACCACCGTCTCCCCAGCCCCCTCTCATCTATCCTAACTCACTAAACCGTAACTTCCTCCCGTAATTTTTGTTGCAACTAATGAATTCGTACGCAAATAAATGTAATCTTTTATTCTGGAAGTTATAATGGTCTCCCCGGCCGCCATTATTAACCCTTGAGTGAAGAGGATAATGGGACTTTAACTCTTTGATTATCAGGACGCTCTTTATCTATTTATTTATTTATTTATGTTTTAGTTTTTGGCACCTTCAGACGATTTCTTAATTCAGATTTAAGGGGGGATTTTTCGTGCTTCAGATGATGCTCTTTTTTCAGCTTGTTCTTGCTACCTTCTCACGATTTTCTTTTTCTTCTCAGTTTAGGAGAAATTTTTCGTATTGTTAGATTTGATGTGGAGATTTTTCACCCCTACAGCCCGAGGACGTCTTAAAGCTCAGGAAAATCGTCTCGAGGTAGAATAAATATACTACTACTACTACTAATAATAATAATAACAACAAAAACAACAAACAACAGCAACAATAGTAATAATAATAATAATAAAAATAATAATAATAATAATAACAATAATAATAATAATAATAATAGAACTCCACTTATGATAAAGATACAATCACCCCTTCTGGTCACATCTACCATATTCAAATCCTTGTCATCAATTCCGGTCCATTTAGATCAATCCTACATTTCGCTCACCCTCAACATCATTATCATCATCATCACACATCATCATCATTATCACAATCATCAACATCATTATCCAAGACCAATTTTCCACTAATGAGGTAGGTAGGATTCCCATACCTTCCCTACTCCCCTAAGACACACACACACACACACACACACACACACACACACACACACACACACACACACACACACACACACACACACACACACACACACACACACACAGTAACGCCCTCTCTTTCCCACCTTCTTCCCCAGGGGCGGCGTGAGTGTGGAGATAGAGAAGACGCCCCTGCTGACCACCTCCAAGCTGTTCCTGACGAGGGCGATGAGGGGGGACTCCGGCATCTACACCTGCGACCCTCACACGGCAGCACCCCCAGCCACTGTCAGGGTGCATGTGGTTAGTGGTGAGTGGGGGAGAGTGGGAGGGGGGAATATGGAAGGGATGGAAGGGACTCTCTCTCTCTCTCTCTCTCTCTCTCTCTCTCTCTCTCTCTCTCTCTCACCTTCCTTAACACAGGAGAAGGCGGCACTCTCCAAGATACATACAGTCTCTCCAAGCACCAAGACACAGTCAATCTATCTCCTGCCATATACAGAAAGTGGCAACCAGCAACCCTTAGACTACAGAAGTGATAGTAAGTCCTGCAATATCAGTGGGATCAGGCAATTACTACAACATACAGAAAGACAGACAGGTAGACATACAGAAAGACAGGTAAATACGGAGGGGGAACTACCTTTCATCAGATTTCGGTGAGCCAGGCCCATGTGATCGATTAGGAGATGAGTCAGTGTGGTTTCCTATTCACTGGACAAGGCTGGATATGGCCAAGGGGGGAAAAAAAAACGCGTATAAAAATTGCTGGAAACAGGGGCTCTATCTCAACGCCACTACCACTGTACTCTTTCCACCTTAACTTGACCCAGATTTTCGTCTTTTTGCACTGTATTTCACGTAGCTCAGTACGGCAGCAGAATAAATACAACAGCTGTACATTCTTTCCACAGCACTTCTTCATCACTAGCATAATTTTCCAGTGTTAATCTCCTGTTACAACTCAGGATTCAGGATGAAGAGACAGAAATTTTAGGCTAAGCTCACAAAAAAGGGAATACAAATTGGTACAGCAAAGGAGTAGTCATACCGAGGCATCTTAATACACTCAATCTCTTTAACAACCACGTGTCAGCACCTACACTCTTTTCACTTTAACTTGACCTAAAATTGTCGTCCCTCTATCCTACATGCAAAGCTGCAATAATAATCAACACTAGAATATGGTGCTAATCACGAAGAAGTGCAACGGAAAGAGAGGAGAGCCACAGTACCATCTTTTATCGCCTCTGAGGTACGTGAAATAAGCAACAAACGGAGCTGAGGGATGCGTGGTGTATGAGTAGTGGACAGTGGCGAGCAGTTTATCATGATACCTGCTGACGATACAATAATTATCATACAAAAGGCCTACACATACATTTAAATGAATAATATGTGGATGGACTGCCTGTGAGCTGGAGCCTCGAATTTTGAAAGCTTGAGGGATAGGTAAACGGGAAAACTGTCAATATATACGCCATTAGGTTCCTTTTCCCTGCATCTCATATACTGCTTATTAGTGAGGAATAGGTTAATGATGATGATTACATTTAAACTATCATACGGAAAAATCGGAAAAATATACACCGACCCAAAATGCCTTAGATAAAACAACGTAAGTAGAATACATGCACAACAGCAATGCAAAACAAGGAGAAACAAAGCAAATAAATCAGTACAAACACTACCCACATAAAAACAAAACTACAAACTAAACAACGCCACTAAAGTCCGAGACACAAATACAGCAAAAAAACAAACATATATACGAAAACAATAAACACACACACACACACACACACACACACACACACACACACACACACACACACACACACACACACACACACAAACAACACAGACACAAAACACAACTACACAGTGTCCATGGTGGGCGAGAGAGTTGGTCAGTGTCCAGCTTATTCTCGTGTAATGTGCTTAGTGGGTGACATATAAACATAAATAATTCCACCGCCTACCCCGGTTCACGGATGCCAATACATAAATTAAGGTGTTAGTGTTATCATGTATTTAATTTTACTTATTCTGGAACACGATTTTGGTTAGTGTTCAGTGTGTGTGTGTGTGTGTGTGTGTGTGTGTGTGTGTGTGTGTGTGTGTGTGTGTGTGTGTGTGTGTGTGTGTGTGTGTGTGTGTGTGTGTGTGTGTGTGTGTGTCTGTGTGTGTGTGTGTGTGTGTGTGTGTGTTAACTTTTCTTTCACAATGTAATACTCGAACTCATTTTACTCTCTTTAAGACAATTCCATTCAACAAAGGGAAGCCCTCCGTTGTATACCTTAATTTTTGTATATTATGCTGGCTTCCTTCTGGCTATTTTGTTCCCCCTTAAAAAAATAAAAATAAAAATAAAAAGTATGGTATTAAAACTGGCTGGATGACTCTGTGACAAAGACAAATTTTCGAAACTATTATGGCAATTCTCTTAAAACTGGGAGCAATGGTGTAGACAGATTCATAAATTTTGATGGTAATTATTGGAACGCTCTGAATGTATGGTATGGTATGGCTCGCCTGCATGTCGGGTTATAGAGCGTGTCCAACGACGAGAGAGAGAGAGAGAGAGAGAGAGAGAGAGAGAGAAATGACAAGATTTCGGATATAAGAATAAAAATCTTTCATTCTCTCAACCTTAAGTGAAAAGCATTTATTGGGCACAGTGTCCGTTGTCTCTAGTTCATCTATTCTGACTTGGCGAAATTGAAAGACACTCAAAGACGTGAATTCTAAGCCGTAAGTGGGTGAACCTCGAGGCACTGAAGTCACAGAAGTTATGACATTTTTTATCAGGTTATTTATTTTTTCTTAGCTTTATTTTCACCATCAGTTTACACACAACAGTCACCAATTTACACCACATTCCTCTATCCTCCTATCATCGCCAGCATCATGTTACGTAAATCACTGACAACACATATTACTCAACCACTTATTTACATCCTCATTATACTGTGTAGCGCATTACTCTTCTACGGTGGGATTATTCACTTATTTTTTATGATGATACATGACAAAGAAAGCTTAGTGTTGTAATAATGAGGTGTAACTGAGATTAAAAAAGAAAACCACTACAAAAATATCTCATCCAGTTAACGGGTCTTCAGATAGGCAGGACAGAAAAATTTAAGGTTCGCCCAATAACTCGTCGTCATTCAAGTTGGGGGGCGTTGTTCAAGTTTGCCAAGTTGAAATAAACACACAACAGGTTCAATACTTAAGCTGAAGGCGGGGTTCAGTTTTGCCAAGCTCTACTGAACAGACTACAGGGTCAGTACTTAAGTTGGGAGCATGATTAAATGTTGCCAAGTTAAAATAAACACACTACAGGCTTACTTGTTTTCCTCGTCACAGGTGAGGAGTCTGCAGCGGTTCACAAGGCAGGGGGTGGTGCTGTGAGTGTCTGCTGTCCCTGGCCCATGCTGTTGCTGTGGCTGCTGTTGCTGCTGACCCTCCTGCACTGCAACACCCGGTGACCCGCTGTGGTGGGTTGGGTATATGTTTCACTCTGTCATGAAGCGCTTTAATTTGACCCTCGCAGTTAGGTTTAGTTGATTATGATGATGATAATAACTAATAACGCTCAAGGCAGTTTACACACACTCTTCATATTGCAGGCGGAGTGAGGACTGCTACACAAACTGCTCATGGATGGCAAAACATCGTCAAAATGGTGAGGAGACGTCTGAGTTGTCTTCGCCAGAGTCTTGTAACCTTGCAAAGTGAGAAAGATAACAAAACTGTTGGGAATGAGATGTTATGGAGGGGGGGGGGAGAGATAAAAAAAAGCATCAGTATATGGGGAGGAGAATAGGTAAGGGAAGAAGGGAGTGGGCATCAGGGAAGTGGAGAGGACAGAAGTTACGGTATAGAAGGAGTGGAATGAAATAAAACGTTTTAAGCAGTATAGAAGGGGGAGCAGTATCTAAGGGAAAGAAACATTACACTATAGCAGAATGGTACGGGGAAGGGGAATTGAAGACAGTGAGACATACGAGTAGTTATGGAGGGAGGGGAGGGGGGAAGGAGGCGCAGAGGAGAAGATAACAAAGGAAATGTGGAGATATGGCGAGTGTAGTAGTAGTAGTGGGATAGGGAGGGGGAAGGACAAGGAAGAGTGACAAGAGCATTAGGCAAAAGGGGAAGAGGGAGGGGGGATAGTGCCTGGGTAAGGAGGCACAACAGAGTGACAGTGGGTGTGGGCGGTAGGTAAGGGGGACGGTGTAAACAATGGATAGAGTAGTAGTCAGGGTTAACATTCACAGCCTAACTTACAATTTTCCTCTTCTAACTACGACTAAGTTTTGCAGCAAAGGCGAGGAAAAGAAGGTGCAAATTCTTCCTATGTTTCTATAGTAAGATCAAGAGACATGGGAACATTGAACTCTCCTTGTCTTGCCCTTCCTGCAAGAAGAATGATAGTTACGACGGGGAACTGGTCGAAAGTCTGTAAATCAACGTCTGGATCTGTAAAATAGTCTTACAGCCGTATTCTCAACCCCTTCACAGCGCAAAGTCTCCCTAAGGTGCATAAACTCGTCTATTCAGTAGCCAGCATTAAAAATAAAATCTGATTGTACTGGAAACGTAACTGGCTAAAATTTTCACACCTTTAGTAGTCTGGTACGATGTCTTCCTAAGCCGAATAGATTGATTTTGTTCAGACGAGAAAATACATGCAAATTAAATGGTCAGCCCCTTGAATCCCATAATGCACTCTTTATTCTTGAACCAGATGATTTTATTCAGCCCACGGAAGACTGTGTAGCAAAAGAGTGGATGGAGTTAGTTGCTAATACCTTGAATATCAGAACCTCTCCCAAAGAACAGAATTGCCTGGTGGTAGCAAGAATAAACGAGAGAGAGAGAGAGAGAGAGAGAGAGAGAGAGAGAGAGAGAGAGAGAGAGAGAGAGAAACGGTACCGGAGTAAAGGGGTTAAGAATACAACAGTTAGCGTAGTAGGGCACGTTCTCCATGACACATACCCCGTGTAAGTACAAAGCCTGGCCAGTGTACAGAGACTCTCCAGCAGTGTGGCTATATTTTTGTAAGTGTACTGTACTCGGTGTGCTTCGTGACGTCACCACATCCCGTACACTCCTACGTCATCACAACTATTCGCTTGCAGTGGATTTTAATAGATAAGAATTGTATATATATCTGAGTTTCATTTCCCCCACAAAAATACCCATCTATTATCCATCTATTTTTCCTCCATAAAACCACCCATCTATCTATCATCCATCTATCGCCATCATCCACTCCTCGTCTGCCCCACCCAAAGTAGGGGTCCGAGGCTAGGCTACTCAGTTCCATCATTATAGGTAAGGGTGTCCAGCCTCTCCCGCCCCTGAGTAACATTAGGTGAGCAATAAACCCCAACTTTCCCTCAGATGTAAACCTTTACGGCCCTAATCCAGCTAAATCGTCTTATCCCACTAGACCACCAGATGTCACTTCGCTATATGGTCACCACCCAGCGTAGTAAATGGTTCCATGGACTGTATATAAAAAAAAGAAAAACAGGAAAATGAAAAGAAACGAAAACTATAAGGCTCGTCACAGTGTAGCATCATCATTAGGTTATATTACATCGAGTGAGTGGAAGGTGAGCGGCCCCACCAAAAATCAGTGGTTATTTTGTCGTGTATTTGAGCACCTGTGTAGTCGTGGCGAATACCTAGGAATGCATATCAGTAGTGTGGCCTTTCACATGTTAACACGTGTTCGTCCACTGTCAGTTCAAATATGCAAGACTGACACACAAACACTGCTCATACTACAGGTCGACCTTCACATGCTCTCTCTCTCTCTCTCACTATGCTCTTCCTTTCTTCGTATTCGATTGTAATTACGGAGGAAGGACGGTGAAGGAGGAAGAAAACTGAGTGAGGGAGGAAGGAGAAAGAGAAGTAGACAGGAGGGGAAGTGGAGGAAGAAGGAAGACATCATAACAGCGTGTAAAGAGCTCTCTCACCTTCAAGTTTCACACACACACACACACACACACACACACATACACACACACACACACACACACACACACACACACACACACACACACACACACACACTGCTCTCATATACCCAGCGCTCTACGAAGAAAGAAAAAACTATTAAATGGCTCTCCGAAACTAAAAGACGTTTGATCCCCCCAAAGCGACATACCCATGAGAGAGAGAGAGAGAGAGAGAGAGAGAGAGAGAGAGAAATTTATTGAGCGAGGGAGGATAGGAAAAATAAATAAATAAAATAAAAGTTCTTCGTGTGGGAGTAGGAAAAGAAAAGGAGAAAATGGTTGAAAAGTTTGTCGTGTGAAAAATGAAAGAAATAAAAATGCATAAAAGTCTGGGCGAGGAAGGAAAAGATTAGAATTTCCAAACCCTCGCTACAGTTGGCCTCAAAAGGTGTTAAGGAAGCTCCCTAACACCCTTTTCCCAAGCGATTTATTTTGTTTATTACGCCCTGCTGTCCTCTTGTGTTGCATACATTCTTCCAGTATTGCCACACTCGGCATAAATTACATACAAAAGGGATATTAATCAGCCATATCCAAAAATAAATCGTTACGGAAGAGGTGTTAGGGAGCTTCATTAACCGGCGATCATAGCTTCTTCACACCGATGACGTATTCCTTATTTCTTGCTGCACCCGGATGATTTTTTTTTTTTTTTTTTTTTGAGATTCCCTGAACTGGAGATATTAGATACAGATTTCATTAACCCCTTTATTTCGAGGAGGAGGATGAGGATGAGGATGAGGAGGAGGAGGAGTAATAATAATAATAATAATAATAATAATAATGATAACAATAACAAGAACAATAACTGCAATCAATTTTATGAAGCTTTATTTTACCTCATCCGTACGAAAAATCTTTCCTGAGGGAAGTCTGGAAATATCAAGAACGGAGTTTTATAATTTTTTCACTGGTTTTCAAGGAAGAAAGAGAGAGAGAGAGAGAGAGAGAGAGAGAGAGAGAGAGAGAGAGAGAGAGAGAGAGAGAGAGAGAGAGAATTGAGTTTTGGAGGCCGTAACAAGCGGAGGGGCAACTTCGAAATGAATATTGACTACCGTACCTTTTGGTCTGCTCTAAGTTTACTAAAAATCGTCTGAAAGTGGAGAGAAAAATATACCTCGCTAAACTAAAGGGAAAAATAAAAGCTGTGTGGTGTTTTCTAGCCTCATCAGCCCGGAAAAAATAAATATACTCGCATAACTTTCTTACTCTGAAAACATTTTCCTAAAAATATCAAGAAAAAAAAATTAAAGTGTCACCAGGATTCGAGTAAAAAATATAACACTTTTTTTTTTTAATTCAAGGGAGTAAAAAAAAAAAAAAAAAAAGGAGGGGGGAACTGTGTCGCTTTTTTTCTTTCTTTCATTTTTTTTTTTTCTTGAGGGCAGGCGACGGGGAGGGACTTCTAAGTGAATAATTTTCCAGATAGCGGTTTCCCTGGTGATCAATAGTTTGGCCTTATCGGGACCCGTTATAAAGGCCCCCTCATGCGAGATAATTTATGCAGGTCTGGAGCCGCTCCCGGGACGCCCTGGAAAATAAGTCCCGCATATTTTATTCATCTTATTCCGTCGATTTATTGATCCCATTTGTCTGCGTCTCCCCTCAAAATGAAAATATTAATAGTATATGTGTAAAATATATTTCTTAAATAAAGCAAAATGTAAATGGCTGTTATGAATGCCCCTCATGCGAGATTATTTATGCAGGGCTGGAGCCGCTCCGTGGACGCATTGGAAAATAAGTCATGCATATTTTAGTCGACATATTCCGTCGACTTATAGATTCCATTTGTCTGCATCTCTCCCTTTTCCTTCTCCAATTATAACAACAATAATAATCATAATAATAATAATAATAATAACTATGAGTACATTATTATTTTCAAATGACAATATGCAAATGATTATAATAAGTGCTGGAAATAGCATTAACCACAGGAAAAAATAAATCCGTAAACGATTTTTAAAAGTCTATGAATACACAAAATTAACAGATAAAAAATATTTACACGTGTTAAAGATTACACCGAAAGACTAATAACAAATAAGAAAACAAAAACCGGACAATAAAACAAAAAAAATATTTCAGAAAACTGCACAAAGATTAAGCTACATAATAATAATAATAATAATAATAATAATAATAATAATAATAATGAGTCAAAATATATGCTCAATATAAATAGTGTAAAACATAACTCCAGCGACATCAAACTGTTCAACATATTATATTCAGAATTTTACATCAGATGCTCAAATGCCTCCCCCCAGAGAGAGAGAGAGAGAGAGAGAGAGAGAGAGAGAGAGAGAGACGCATGAGATTCCAAAAAACTTTAAAAAAAAAAAAATCACATTCTGCGGCTGAGGCTGTATTTCTATGAGCTCGCAATTTCCCGTTTTCGACTTTTTCGTGTTATTTTTTTATTATTTTTCTTTTCTCTCGCGCCGGCCAGCCCCGCGTCGTAAGAATTATTCAACCCGCTAACGACGGATCTCTCTCTCTCTCTCTCTCTCTCTCTCCAGTATGGTGATTTAGTTCAGCTTACGAAGGATCATCTCTTGCTGTGAAAGATTAGAGTCTTAATTAACTTTTCCAGAGCGAGGGATTACTCTCTCTCTCTCTCTCTCTCTCTCTCTCTCTCCCCAATATAGCGTTCACTGACCTCTTCTCTACTAAACTCTCCCTAAGTTGAGTGAACTGGTGGTAGGTCAGAGCTTGGGAAGAAAAAAAAGTCAAAAATTGAGAGAGAGAGAGAGAGAGAGAGAGAGAGAGAGAGAGAGAGAGAGAGAGAGAGAGAAAGGCGCGTATTTTTGTCAGTTGAGAAAGCTCCCTAACACCTTTTCCTATAGGCGAATTATTTTATTACGGCATACTGTCCTATCATGTTACAAAAATCCTTCCAATATCGCCAAACTCTACATAACGTACAAAAGAACATTTACCATCTATATCCAAAAATAAATCGCAAAGGAAGAGGTGTCAGGGAGCTTCCTTACACGACGAGAATACAAGCACCAGTTTTATTATAGTCTACAGTATATGGGAAGCCTCGTGACATCTCTTCCTCAGCGATTTATTTTACCTATTACCACCCCTCATGTCATATGTCACCAATATATTTCCTCACATTGTTAGGTTAGGGGCTGGGGTGGGGGTGGAGGTGGGTGGGTTGTGTCTGGGGGAGAGGTGGAGGGGATTGTAGGTGGGGAAGAAGTGGAGGAGATGTAGACTGGGGGAGACGTTGGGCTGTACCTGGGGTAGAAGTGCGGGTTTGTCGACTTGGGGAGAGGTGGAGGGGTTGTAGATTGGGGGAGAGGAGGGGTGGGGGTGAGTCAGAAAAGGTCGCGTTCACTATGGGATGGGAGGCTTTGTGGGACCTCTTTCTTAGCAAATAAATCACCAACCTCCAATAATTGACAATATCACAACGAAAAAATAAATTAAGTACACATAACCTCTCTACGTCGTTGATATTGACGATATTTTCAGTGGGATGCAGCCTAAAAATTCCCGTTCTCACATGTGTTATAAATTTAACAGTCACACTTTAGGGATTGCCAACATATAATTCGTAAGTTAAGGACTGCCAGCACCTTCGCCTGACGTGTTTTGTTGATGTGTTCCTGTTTCCTTCAGACACTTTAATTCAGCTTGGGTTAGGGGAGATGCCTTGGGGTGAATGGGTTAATGAAGGCTTTATCTTAACCCCTCCAGCTTTAAGAACTCTCTCCAAAGCTGAAAAAAAAATCGCCTGGAGACAGCATGACTAAAACAACATCGTAGGGAAGAAGTCAATAAGGGTTTACATGACCTTCCTTGAGGCGCATCTTGGAAGACAGCGCGGTTCCTGCTTCACCCACTCCTTCCTTCACGATTCACAAGGAATAGCAGAGTGGCAATGTTCTCCCCCCTCCCCGGAGACGCCCAGTGTGAGCATGGAAGCGAAGATATCAAGATACGTACCACGAATTGTAAATGTGAAAGATTCTCAGCTTCGATTCTGACTCTACATATTTCTGGTTGAGTTCCCCGTCTCAAGAGAGTGAACAGAATGATTATGTGGCTCTAGTTCGTTTATTTTACCTTGACAAAACTGCGCCACGCCCCCAACTTTCAATGCTAAGCTGTGACTGGGTGAAACTTGAGGTACCATAGACGTAACAGACGGTGATATGAGGGTGAGAGACAAAAAAGGCTGATAGTGACACAGAAGACAAAATATAATGAGATGCAGCTGAAATAAGCACTGTTCTATTTTTCCACTACCTTGGCCTAAAATTGGTATCTCCCCACCATCAGTGCCGAGTTGTAAGAATAAATTAACACAAGCCCGTGAAGTGCTATGGAAATCATGTAGAGTTGTAGTATCTTTTCCTGACACTGTAAGCCACGTGAAATACGCTGCAAAAGGACGACAAGCTGGGCCAAGTTACGGTGAAGAGAGTATAGTACCTTTTCAGCAAATATATCAGCCAATTACCTAAACGGGGGAGGGGACATACACGCCAAGAAACAATAACCAGACTACATTAACCCTCCCTCCTTAACAATTACCAAACTTATCGTCCCAAATCACCCTCACAGTCAATGGTATTCAGCCACGCAGTACCCTTCTCTAAGCCGGTTATTACACAGCGGGGGTAATGCCTCCACCAGGGCCTCTACCCACCAACAACACACTGACCCTCTAAACGGTTTACCCCCGCCGCTCCCGACAATTTTTCACCATGACTTCAAATTAAAAGGGATCGCCGTCCCCTCTGCCAGTGTGTCCCCGCTTCTGTTCCCCCTCCACCCTTTATCCTCCCCCCTCACCCTCCTCCCGCCCCCTCCCTGTCCCCCACCACACCTCTATAATCCTCGTGCACAATAACGTGAGCTTTGGTCACGGATTCCCCCCTTCCCCCACCCACCTACTGTCTATACTTTCTCCTCTTCCTTTTTCTCCCATCTCCCTCTCCTCACATCATTCATCCCCACCCCTCTTCCTTCACCCCATGTTTCCTTTCCTCTTCTCCCTCCCCTGCTCTAGTCTCATCTTTCCCTTACCCCTTTACTCCTCTTCTCCCTACCCCTTCTATCCTCTTTCCACTCCCTTTCCTCCAACTTACTGCCTCCTGGTTTCTCTTCCCTTTGCTTCTTTCCGCAACATAATGCTCCCCTATCGACTGCTTCCCCTTTTCGTGTCCTCTGTTGTTGTCCCTTCTCACTATAATACATTCCCCTCGTATTTTCCCCTCCCACCTCTCCCTTTCATATCCCTCCATTCTACTCTCCCTTCCATCTCCCCTCCTACTATCCCCTACCTCATGGTATCCCTTGGCAGTATCCCCCTTCTCCTCCACCCCGATCTTCCACTACCTCTCTTCCACCTCTCCTTCTCTCTCTTCTTCTGTGCCCATTCTCTCCCTTTCCTTACCTTTCCTCCTTTCTCTCCTCCCACATTTCTCTTCTTGTCCTCTCCCCCTCTCCCATTCTTCTTCCTCTCCTCTTCTCTATTCTTCCTGTCCTCTCCCCCTCTCCCAACCTTTTCCCCACCTCTTCGTATCTAATGATGGTATCCCCTTCACTATTCCCACTCCTCCTCCTTCTCCTTCCCCTTCCTCTCTCTGACCCCCCGTGTCTCGCTCTCCATCCCTCCTCCCTTCCCTGGTTCGTGGTGCAGTATCCCATCCCAACTGCCTAACCTGTGTGGCGTGGCGATAGGGGTAGGCAGGCAGGCAGGCAGAGAGGGGGATTAAAGTGGACAGCTCAGGCAGTGACAGAGGATGAGGGAAGAGGGGGCGGTAGGGGGAAGGGGATAGGCAGGGGAGGGAAGGGAAGGGTGGCAGAGGTGAGGTAGTAGGGGAGAAGAGGTGGCGATGGTAGAAGAGAGAGAAATGGCAGTGACAAGGAAGAGGAGAGGTGGAGATGACACGACAGGGAAAGCAGGGGCAAGGATGACAATGTAGTGGATGGTAAGGGTAGGGGAGGAGGTAGAGCACACACTACATCACCAACTCTCTCTCTCTCTTTCTCTCTCTCTCTCTCTCTCTCTCTCTCTGCATCCAACAACGCCCACACCCATATCCATCCTCAACAACTCTCCTCAACGGCTCTTATGAGTATCTTACAAAGCCTCTAAACAACCGTATTAGAGAATCACTCCTTCAATTTCTTTTACCAAATCACTTTTCAGTTCTTTCCTTGCTCTACTGAATTACTCCCAAACTCTATTTTTCCCCTTCTTCTTTCCTATCATCACCTTTACCTGCCCTTAACAGAAGCTACCTAATCTGCACCAGTGGGCCTTGTGTGGTTACTCTCTCCCTACCTTCCTCCCCTCGCCCTGGCTAAATCGCCCTTTAGCACACAAAACCACCCTTAACATAAACCGGAACCCTTTTTGCCTTGCTCCATAGTAGGTTTGATCGCTTCCGTCCCCCCCTTCTCTCTCTCTCTCTGTATCCCTTAACTCACCCCCTCCTTCCTTAAACTCCTCCTGTCCCTCCTCTCTCCAAATACCCCCTCACCCTCTCTTTCACGAAATCCCCTACCTTCACTTTCTCTCTCTCTCCCCGTCACGACATACCCTCTCCCCCCCATCAAACAACTCCCTCAATCACCCCATAAGCCCCCCTCAGCTGTCCCCCCCTACAGTTGACCCACCAGACCCCTGGGGAAATTACTCTGTCCCGACGGTCCCTTCAGGTAATACGACCCCCACAACCACTTCCGCCCCCCTTCTGCCCCCCTGTTCATCTCCTTGCGCCCCCTCCCATTCCACCGTGCGCCTCCTCCCTTCGTCCATCCCTTTTCTTGCGCCCCTCTACTCCCCTTTCTATCCTTCTTTACTCCTCCCTATTCCTCCCCCTCTTCCCTCCATGCACCGCGATCCACTATCCTCCCCACCTTTCATTTCAGTACCTACCCTATCCCATCCCACTTGCGTCCCCCCTCCTCTTCCCTTCTCTCTTTGTGCTCCTTTATATTTCTCCCTCGCTTTCTTTCCCTCTTTCAGTCCCTCCCTCCTCAAACCCCACCTATAGCACTATCCTTCCTCCCTCGTATAATCTCTCTCTCTCTCTCTCTTACACACACACACACACACACACACACATACATACCCATCCCTTCTCACAACACACGCAACCAATCAACAAACTAAACAACGAGGATGGGACAGTCTGGGCAGCCGACTCTCTCCCTACACTAAACCCCAAATTACCCAGTCAACTCCTTCAGACCGACGGCGTCATTTGTGCCGTACTCCTGCTGCTGCCAGATGATTTTATTCAACTTCGGGCCCTGTAGTAGCGAAGGGGTTAGTGAGGAATACGGGATGGTACAGTCTGCTGGTTTGGGCGTGGGTGTGGCAGTGGAAGGAAAATGAATAAAAGAAGATGCCGGACAAAGACAGTGTTAAACCTGACTAAGCTGTCCCCATACAAGAAAAATCCCCCGGTAGCGTGGAAGAGGAGGGTTATATATGGACTACCTTGTATATATATAACCCATCCAGCTTGAAAATTCTGCCATAAGTTGAATGAAATCGTCTGGTTCTATGTGTTCTTGTAGTGAAAGGGTTGAGAAAGGAGAGGTACGGTGAAATATAGGTCATAAAGTTATTCATTTTACAGAGTTGAAGTAGATGGTCGAGTTTGATTATGATGGATAAGAGCTAAGAGAATCGTTCTGTTGTAGCTCACACACACACACACACACACACACACACACAAACTATGGTAAACATTGCTCCACCACTACGTAATAACTATGTACAGTACACCGCCTCCTGAAGCTTACCATGTGTAGTATGGCCGAGGGGGTTGGAGAGTACCTTGACATGGCATCAGTTAACCATTTCAGCTCGAGGCCATTTCCATTCTTGATTCCTTGATTTCAGCTTCCCAGAGACAATCTTCCTTAACTCAAGTAGGATTTCTGGTATTGAAGAGATTAAAGAAAGTTTTATCTAAATGAAACTCGTGTGTGTGTGTGTGTGTGTGTGTGTGTGTGTGTGTGTGTGTGTGTGTGTGTGTGTGTGTGTGTGTGTGTGTGTGTGTGTGTGTGTGTGTGTGTGTGTGTGTGTGTAAAAACTTCACTGGTAGCTAAAAAGTTGCTGGTTAAATATTATCATCCATGCACGGTCGCTGATTATAATTCCTTAGCTTCATGAAGAACCTGATGATTGTGAGGCACCTCCAACGAACCAGACCGACCTACCCTTTAGCACTGGGCCTTCCTCTATACACCAGCGTTTTGAAGGAGCGTGTGGTGTGCTTGCGTGGTCCAGCCTTATGCTCCCCCGATGGCAGCACGACCCCCCACCGCCACCCACCATCAGGCCAGCGATTGTGCAACTTTTAGGGCAGTTACCCCCGATACTGGCGCCAACCCGCGGTAATGGAGCAAAAAGAAGTCTAAGATGTATAATAAGCCTTGTAACAGCGGCAAAGTCTTAGCATGCAGTTTCGCCCACATGCTTTGAAGCTTGACACGCAGAGGAAGGCAAGATCGTAATAAAAACTAATATTTTCTGAAACATGTGGGGAAGATGGATCAAGGCCCGTCGGTTTAGGAAGCTCCCTAACACCGTGTCCTAAGCGATTTATTTTGCTTATTGCCCCTTGCTGTCCTGCTGTTCCATTGTGTAATAAAAATCCTTCGAACATCGCCATACTCTGCATAATTAAAGTACGAAAGAATATTAACCAGCCATATCCAAAAATAAATCGCAAAGGACAAATTGCTTGGGACTTCATAACTGAGGATAATACGGACCCATGACTGGCTTTAATATATCACTATTAATTTTACTCTATATGATGGGATGCTGGCTGGTCAATTTATATAAGCACCGAGACTCCATATATCGTCAAATTTTAATCTTACTATTTTTGAGGGCGTTAACAGCGATCCCCTTAACCTTTTGATGGTCCGAGCAACTCTACTAATCTATGCCAGGTAACACCAGATAATGTTCTTCAGCTGAGAACAAGGATAGAAGCCTGTGAGTGTCAATACTGAGGCATTAATATTCTCATGGTCGGGACTTATCTAAGCAAACGGATACCTTGCGATTTTATTCTGTCAAGACTGGGAACAGAGGCGTGTGAGTGGGTAATGGAAAGGATGGTGAAGAAGATGGAGAATACTACTACTACTACTACTGCTGCTGCTACTACTACTACTAATAATAATATTAATAATAATAATAATAATGATAATGATATTAATAATACTAATAAGAAGAAAATGCTCACCTCTTCCCCCTCCACTCCCTTCCTCCCTTCCCTAACCCCTTTTCCTCCCCTCTATTCCACTCCCCTCTAATCTTCTCCCCCTGAATCCCCCCTTCCCTCATCCCTCTGACAGATAAACGATAAATAAAATAAAAATACAGTAGTCAAACCTTATCACGCCCTGAATTAACAAGAACTGGCACAAACACACAAACCTTCCTACGCCCCGTCCGTCCTGTCAGTCACGAAATACAGAGAATGGAGATGAAATACCGATGGGAGAGAGACATACCCAAGCTCTTCTCTCTCTCTCTCCCTCTCTCTCTCTCCTCATTCTTCTTTCTCTCTGTGCCTACCTACTTGACTATCTGTCCATTCTATTCTGAAACGACTTTAATATTTGTTTCTCTCTCTCTCCCTCTCTCTCTCTCCTCATTCTTCTTTCTCTCTGTGCCTACCTACTTGACTATCTGTCCATTCTATTCTGAAACGACTTTAATATTTGTTTCTCTCTCTCTCTCTCTCTCTCTCTCTCTCTCTCTCTCTCTCTCTCTCTCTCATTAAGTATTCTCCTCCACCGCTATGTCAACACAGGCGGGCGGTGAAGCGGGCCTCTCAGCTGTGAAGTGATGGAATACACACACACGTAGAGGCCTGGGTGTTACGCTGGGATGAACGTGGGCCTAATCTAACCTCTTCTAGCATTATCTAACCTCATATAGCCAAAACTAACAACCTAAAACTCACCTAACTTAATCTAGCCTCACACACCCTAACATAACCTTACCTAACTTTGCCACCCTAACCTCAATTCAATCACATCTAACCTAACTTAATCCGGCTTACTTATCCCAACTTAACGACTTAAACTTAATCCATAAAAAAGCTTAACCTACCACACCGTACAGGCCAAATATAATCTAACGTAACTAAACTCCTAATCTAACCTCACATATGACATGGTAACCTAACTTTACATAAATCAACCTAACCTTACCCAGCAACCTTGACTAACCTCCCTCTGCCTGTAATAACATAACCGTCTTTGTCAACAAGGCATTTGCTGTGACCCGCTTGGCTGATTTAGTGATGCAATGTGTGTGTGTGTGTGTGTGTGTGTGTGTGTGTGTGTGTGTGTGAGAGAGAGAGAGAGAGAGAGAGAGAGAGAGAGAGAGAGAGATAATGACAGTAATGAGGTGGAGTGTAATGAAGCGATACCACGATACGATTTGAGTAATAAAAAAAAAATAGCTAGTAATTAAAAAGACAGCATCGAAAAGGTGTACCCAGAGTGTACACAGCATCCGCGACCTACACTTTGATAATGAAAAAGTCGCTCAATGAACTGAATCCTTGGCCTTGACCTTTGGCTGACTCTTCTTTAAATTACTTCATATTTGGCTGACTCTCAACCCCTCCACCAAGTCTACTTCGATATTACTATTACTTTAAGGGATGGTATGGTCTTGGTCCCATGTCTATATCTTGCTTCATTCGTGAGATGGGCATTACTGGGCGATTTTCATGTTTTTGTTATCGCACTGACTTTTGACCTTTCTCGCCCAGAATTTTAACCACTTATGTCTCTGATGTTCTTCAACCATTATTTTATATCTGGTGAGCTTCCATCCAATATTTAATTAATCAATCAATTTAATTTTTTGATGACGCAGACTTTGACCTTTGTCCCCCAGAATTTAATAACCTGTTCCTCTGATGACCCTCAATCACTATTACAAATTTGATGCAACTCTAACCATCCAATAGTTTTTCCACAACGTTGCTAAAAGACAGACAGACACAAACAACCCAAGCCACTAACATATTACCCTCGCGCAGGTGAATAATATTAGTATGGATCAAACTGACGGCATTAGTGGAGGCGGTCAGAGTGATGGACAGGGGAAGAGGACTGTAAGGTGGATGGAAGAGAGGCAGACAGAGGTGTGTGGACAGATTAGCATATATAGTGTACCGATATAAGAATGAAACTGTTAGAATATGGGGATAGGGTGAGAGGACTGTTAAAAGGGATGGAGAGGCATACAGAGGTGGGTGGATAGATTAACATATACTGTACAGATATAAGAGACGAAACCACCAGAATGCGTGGACAGAGGGTAGTGGTGGATACGGTGGAGAGAAGGATGGAGACAAACAGAATAGGGTGGTTGGTGCTGCTGATTAATTCGCGCCCTGCCTCCACACGCCCCCTGTCATGTCTACTGGCGCCCCCCATAACTATTTCAATGGCAAGGGGGCTGAATACAAACACATACATTCACACGGACACGTCCACACACACACACACACACACACACACACACACACACACACACACACACACACACACACATATCAATAAGACAAACTATAACGTCCACTAAATTCAAGTACCTAATGTCTCGCAGTCTTACAATGCCAAGTTGTGGCAATGCATTAACACTAGAATGCGGTGCTGGTCACGAAAACGTGCTAGGGAAAGGCTGTGTAATATAGTCTGTTCCTGTCAAAGAGCTAAGTGGAACAAATTGCAAGAGGACAAAAATTTGGCCAAGTCAGCGTGAAAGAACAGAAATAATATATACTTTTACAATTCCGGACAATACCATCCCACAACAACAGCAGAAATTACCACCCAACGATATTATTGCAATATTACTCAGGTTATAAGGAAAGAAGTGCTCGACGGAAAGGGCCTAATGAAGCTCCTTTTTAGCGGCCTTCCCTTGGGACATTAGCTCACCTTTCTCGCCACCTCACCTCGCTAATTACGTCTCCCTCAAACTCAGCCTTCATAATTAGAATACCTGCCCTCCCACCCCTCACACCGTCACCTCCTTCAGGCTTAGATCTTTCTTTTCTTCCTCTTTTTCTTATTTCTCTTTACTGTAAGATAAAGTCCAAGTACAAAAAAAAAAAAAAATACACGGCTTATTACACACAACAACAACAATAATAATACTAATACCAATAATAACGGTAATTGTAATAATAGTAATAATAATAATAATAATAATAATAATTACAGAAAGGAAGATGAAAAATAAAAATAAAATAATGAAAAAGGGCGTAACCAAAGCTCTCAAATACATGTGTAAGTCCTTTCGAAAATGCAGTACCACATATCTGATTCTATCATAGATTTCCACGAGCTCTGGGCAAGAATAAAACTGACGGATTTATATACTTGCAAAATATGAGCGGGTAATGTGAAGGAACTGCAAGGGCTGCCTGTCACGTAACACCTTAAGGCAGTGTGTGTGTGTGTGTGTGTGTGTGTGTGTGTGTGTGTGTGTGTGTGTGTGTGTGTGTGTGTGTGTGTGTGTGTGTGTGTGTGTGTGTGTGTGTGAGAGAGAGAGAGAGAGAGAGAGAGAGAGAGAGAGAGGGGTAAAGTGGTAGGCCTAAGGAGAAGAAAGAAGAAAGAAAAGGGAAAGAACCCCTGTAAGCAGTTCACCTGAAATCTTTATCATATTCTCAAGACGGACGTCCAAGGAATCTTAATGTCCATTTTCTCTCTCTGGCAAGGGGTACTATTTTATCCCAGTGACCTTCGTATTAACTATGTATCACTGTACCTGGTTATATTCCTCGTTATTTATTTATCGTATTCTTGTTTACTGCTTTACTTTATCATTCTTCTTCTTCTTCTTCTTATTATTACTGCTGTTATTATGTTACTACTACTACTACTATTACTACTACTGCTACTACTGCTACAATTATTACGGTATTATTTTCCTACTGAGTTACTATTTCTTAATCAAAATGCTGGACACAGGTGCGTCCTTAGTGACATGGGGGGACAGATCGAGAACTGGATGGATTCGTGCAATATTGAGGTGGAAGGGAAAGAAAAATGGAAGAAACACATGATTTAATTATATGGAGGGAATGGAGAATGAGAGACTGAGGAGAAGGGCGTATGAAAGAGAGGAGGAGGATTAGGAGGAGGAGGAGGAGGAGGAGGAGGAGACCTAGAACAAAGTATTTGGGGGAAGGTGGTGTGTCGTGGCTGGAGAGGTCGTCACTGAGGCCTGTTATCATGGGAGGCTTCATACCATATCAACACAGACTGCATAAGTACCATGAACGAGAATATTAAGACATGGCGGGCAAAATACATCGCTTAGGAACAGGTGATACGAAAGCTCTTAAACGAACGAGAATACGACCCTGAGTATGGACATAAATGCCTGGACTTCCATATATCAGTGATGCGATCTCAGGTAATAAATTGATAAAAGATGCACAGAAAGATACCTTCTAACTCCTTTACACAATTACTCTCTTCCTTACTTACTAACTCCTACCTCTGCTATACAGACAGATAGACAGATAGACAGACAGCTAGATAAATGGCTATAAAACAGAGATGAGCAAGAAATCTTCAGATCTATTTTATAAACAAATTAGTGTGCAAAGGCCTTGGGGAAAATAACAAAATGACACGATACCCCAGGACTTCAAACTCCAGCCTCGGAAACTAATAGGGTACACTTACATAACAAGCCGGGCTCGAGTGGAGGTGGTGTGGTGTGGTGGTGTAGCGTGGTGTGATGGTGGCATGGTGGTGTGAGTGGTGTAGTGTGATGGTGATGTGTTTTGATGTGGTGGTATGACAGTGCTAATGGTGATGTGTTGGGGTGCCGTAGTGGTGTGGCGGTGGTGGTGTAAGTGTAGCGGTGTAATGGTGTGGCGGTTTAGTGTGGCTGAAGCTAATTAAGAATACCAAGTTTGAAGGAAACCTAATTACAGCAGACGCAGGTAAGGGGATGAAGATGAGAGGTGTGTGTAGATGTGGCGCGCGCGCGTGCGTGCGTGCGTGCGTGCGTGTGTGTGTGTGTGTGTGTGTGTGTGTGTGTGTGTGTGTGTGTGTGTGTGTGTGTGTGTGTGTGTGTGTGTGTGTGAGAGAGAGAGAGAGAGAGAGAGAGTCTTCACTAAAGCGATGAGATTACGTACTGAATTATGACTGTAATTATGCGACTCCAGTAAAGATCTCAGCTATAAGAGTTACACAGTATGCAAAAGTTTTAACTCTGTGGTCGGCTATTTTGGAACTCTCCCTAGTCGGTCAAAGATTCGGTAGTAGCACATCTAGATCATTGAGAATAAATATAAAGTTTTGTTCATCATGGGGATTAATTAATGGTGAAGCGAAAAGTTATGGTGAACATTAAAGATAAATTTAAGAAAGGGGCAGATACAAAGATTACGTTAAGCTAAGACGGTGAAAGAATTTTGAGGATTGGAATTGAAGGGGATAAGCAACAGCACAGACACCTTTAGTTAGCAAATGACAGAACATCCACAGCCAAAGTACAGAGAATTGGGAAGAGCCAAGTTGTGGAGTACATGAACAAATTAGGTCAATGGCACACTGCACACATACAACAGCCACTTAAAGCTTTGAAATGAGAACAGAGAGAGTTAGCAGGAGGACACAGGAGAGCTACTGTCTCTTGCTTTAGAAAGTTGTGCCACAGCAAGGAAGAGAAGTTGAGGCTGTGAGGAGGAGAGGCGGTGTTCCATTGAGAGGAAGTTAGAGGAAAGACCACGAAAGTTACAGAAACTAGTGATGCATCAGACAGCGGTAAATTGGGTCGCGAACACAATATAAACAGCTGACAAGGATATTTATGCAGTCGAAATAAAAAATCCTGTCACCTCCTTTGCTTCTCTGTTCATGCAATCTGAAAACCAAGTGTTGTAAATCCGCAGCAACCGAAACTAAAAACTGATTTATGGCATGTAATCAGTGTCAGTTGCTACGTATTTACCACAATGATTTTCAGTGTCCATGGAGAGAGAAAAACATGAGACGGCAGGAATTCTGATGTCGATTGTCGTTCTTTCCATGGGGAGTCAGAGGCGGTGTCGTAATTTCCAGGTTCTACACTGATCCCCTCACCATCAGGCCTCAGGGGGCGGGATGACAAGAGGATACAAGGGAAACAGAGCCTACTTTTAACGCTATGCTGGTGTGTGTGTGTGTGTGTGTGTGTGTGTGTGTGTGTGTGTGTGTGTGTGTGTGTGTGTGTGTGTGTGTGTGTGTGTGTGTGTGTGTGTGTGTGTGTGTGTGTGTGTGTGTGTGTGTGTGTGTGTGTGTGTGTGTGTGTGTGTGTGTGTGTGTGTGAGAGAGAGAGAGAGAGAGTACGTGGTGTGATGTGTGGGGCTCAGACTCGAAGTTTAATACTCTAAAATCCTTCGACTCGCTGGGGGGCACTTCTTGCCTGGGGGAGGTGTGGGGGGATGATGTGGGGGGATGATGTGAGGGGAGGTGGGGGGGATGATGTGGGGGGAGGTGGGGGGGACGATGTGGGGGATATGGAGAGGCGAGTGGAGAAAAATTGAGAGGAGATGTGATACAGGAAATGGAGGGGGAAAGGAAGGTGTGTGTGTGTGTGTGTGTGTGTGTGTGTGTGTGTGTGTGTGTGTGTGTGTGTGTGTGTGTGTGTGTGTGTGTGTGTGTGTGTGTGTGTGTGTGTGTGTGTGTGTGTGTGTGTGTGTGTGTGTCTGTTGAAGTTGGGGGTATGTGGATGAAAGGTTGGGGAGGGAGGGAGAAAAGAGAGAGGCATAAGGAAGTGGGGATGAAGGGATGGGGAGAGGAATTATGGAAGGGAACGTAATGGGGGAAAGTTGACAGAGAAAGTGGAGGGGTATGTGGCATGGATAATGTGAGGAATGTGGAGTGGGAGGTGCAGGTGAAGGGAATGTGAAGGGTGTGTGTGGAGGCGGTGGAGGGTATGTGGAAAGGAGAGGCTGGGGTGAGAGACTATGTGGAGGGAGGCGATGTGGGGAGGGAAGGGGGGAGAGAAGCATGTCAAAGGAGGCTGACAAGGGTGGAACAGAGGCATGAGAGCAGAGACAGGACTGGGTGGAGAGGAGACGGGAGTGGGTGATGGAAGAGTGGATGGGAGAGATAAGAGTGCGTGGAAGAGTGATGGAATAAGCAGGACTTGGTGGAAAGGGCATGAATGGGCAGAATGGAAGGCGTGTGTGTGTGTGTGTGTGTGTAATACTAGATTTTTTTGGTTGCGTGTAAGGAATTCTGGTGTGTGTGTGTGTGTGTGTGTGTGTGTGTGTGTGTGTGTGTGTGTGTGTGTGTGTGTGTGTGTGTGTGTGTGTGTGAGAGAGAGAGAGAGAGAGAGAGAGAGAGAGAGAGAGAGAGAGAGATTTTACCTTTTTTTTTCTTTTTTGGCCACCCCACTCCTGGCACTTTCCCTCCAGCCATGAGCAGAGAGAACAAGAGGGAGGAGGGGGGGAGGAGGCTTCATGGTCCCAGGGGGGTCTCCGTCACTTCACTCCCACGTCATGCAGTTCCTCCACCACCACCACCATCATCACCACCACCACTACCACCATCATCACCAAAATCTTCAACAATATCATCATGCAATTTCACCAGCTGCTAATACCACCACCACCTCTATTAATACAACCACCATCACCGTCACAGCCACTAACACCACCATCATCATCACCACCACCAAAATCATTAACACCAGATAATTCCACCACCATCACCACCAATAACAACAATTAGATCAAGGAGAGGACAGCGACACCATCCGCCAACTCTTGACCTCTGACTTTCTCCTTTAGTGGATCTGCTCCAAAATCAAATCACTTTTCGCAGACCCACACACAATCCCTAATTCTGATCAAAATTGGATAGGGCATTCATGAGGGATTTTGTTTATTGACACGGAAAAATAAGACACATAAACAGACACTCAGATACACAGATAAATAAACACAGACCGATAGACGGATATGTACAGATATAGATGGATAGATAGATACAAACATACATACTCAATCACAACAGGTAAGTCATCAGTGTCACTAACAAACACAACCACCAAAATTATGCACCAACACGACCACCCCCACTATCACCACCACCACCAACACCCACCCCTGCTATCACCACTACCACCAACACCATCACCCACCCCTGCCACCACCATCCCTACCATCACCATCACACACAACCATCCCAACTACCATCATCACTCGCCCCTACCACTACCACCATCATCAACCATCCCCACAACCACAACCACGACCAATACAACACAACTCCACTAGCACCACCACGAGCCACCAGCGGGCATAATGCAGTGTGGCACCTTAAAATTTAGCGACAGAGACGTGAATAACAGAGCCCCACCAGCCCTTACCTCGCTGCTGCAATACCACACCAACCATGACGATTAATGCTCTCTCTCTCTCTCTCTAAGGCAATGACCTCTGTTGTTACACTGCCAGGATCTTTTTAGTGGACACACTCTCTCTCTCTCTCTCTCTCTCTCTCTCTCTCTAAGGCAATGACCTCTGTTGTTACAATGCCACGATCTTTGTGGAAAAATCTCTCTCTCTCTCTCTCTCGCTCTCTCTCTCTCTCTGGAGCCACTGGTATATTGGTAAGAACATCAAACTCGCAAGTGCAAGGACCCGAGTTTGATTTTCGAGACGGCCAGACAGTCAGAAGCAGTTTTTTTTACCCTTTCTCCTTTTAATATTCGTTGTGGTATAGTCAGCAAGTCTTCATCTGAGGGAATTGGACCACTCATTGAACACTAAATCTAGATAGCACGAAATTCGGTAAGCCTTATTTATGAGGTAGAAAAGAGTCTCCTTGGTTACTATATTTCATTCACTTGGCCCAAATTTTCATTCTTTGCATATTATTTCACGTAGCTCACTGGCAGAAAAAGACAATGCAGTGGCTCTACATCCTTTTTGCAGTACTTCTTCGTGACTAGCATCATATTCCAGTGTTAATCTATTGCTATAACTCAGCAATGAAGACGGAGGGAGGGCAACTGTAGGCCAAGGTAAAGTGAATAGAGTATACTTAATATCAACCCTCCAACCTGATTACACCTGGCCACTGACTGAACAGCAAGAGATTATGCATTTTCGCTACGTGAAAACAAACAGACTTAGAACATTTTTAAGGAGACGTGGTTCAAATCCTTCTCCAAACCTCTCAAATTCAGAGGAGGACCTACCACTAGCCTACGGACAGAGGCGTTGGATAGTTGGACACTACACCTCTTTCACTTAAACTAAGTCCAGATCTTCCTTTCGATTTCCGAGTCACGGAGTTTAGTGGCAGAAAAAGGATAATGTTCCGGCTCTTACATTCTGTCCCTAGCACCTCTTCGTGACTAGTATCATATTCCAGTGTTAATCTATTGCTACAGCTCACCATTCAAGTTGGAGAGATGGTAATTATATGCCAAACTGAGGCAACGGTTGTGTAGGCCTGGATATCCAAGTTTGAAATTAGAGTGTTTCTTCTAGGAGGACTTCAAACCAAGGCTCACGAGCACCACCTGCCCTACTAGATGCTCATGCGGCCTTTGACAGGTCTTGTTTTTCGTCCTGTTGGGTGCCCAGTCATCCTCCTCACTGGACAAGGTCAGTGAGGTTGCCGGTTTAGTCGTCGCCTATCCGATCATGAAACAGGTAGTACTGGATTACATGGTACCAGTAGCAGAACAACGTCTGACCTGACTTACACTGTACCGAACTTAAGTAAACATTTAGTAATAAAAATGCACATTTGCGATCATTAATTCTTTTACGATTCTAGGGTTCCAGCTATACTCTTTTCACCTTAACGTGGCCCAGATTCTCGTCCTTTTGTAGCTGGACTATAACATCTTCACCTTAACTCGACCAATATTTTTTTTTCCTCACGTAGCTCTGGAAGAAAAAGACAATACTACGGCTCTTCATCCTTTCCATAGCACTTCTTCGTGACATAGCACCATACTCTAATGTTAATCTATCGCTACAACACAGCATTCTAGATGGAGAGATAACAATTTTAGGCCAAGTTAAAGTGAGAGGAGTATGGTGAAGAAACATCCCAGTCCTTCCACCCTGTCAGAATATTAGGGGTCGATTCACTATATCACTTAGTTTTGACGCTGTTTTGAGACGTGTAAAGTTTTTTTTTTTTCTTTTTTACCGCAATTGTATATGATTAAACGCATGCAAATATATGCTGGTACACTCACACACATACACAAACGTACATACACACGTACATTATGCTATTACTACTACTATCACACACACACACACACACACACACACACAAATATATATATGCAGGTACAGAGACAAGCATTCTTAAGTGAACATGTGCACTGAAGTGACTCCTCGTGAATGCACGCTTTTCGTCCTCATTTTCATGCTACCCGGAGCGCCACTGTGAGGGGAGGAAGTGGCGGTGGTGAGGGGAGAAAGTGAAGGCAGTGAAAGGAGGAAGTGGCGGTGGTGAGGGTAGGAACTGGCGAGGGTGATGGGAAGAAGTGGCGGTGGTGAGGGGAGGAAATGGTGGGGTGTGGGGAGGAAATGGTGGGATGTGGGGAGGAAGTGACGGTGGTGAGAGGAGGGGATGACGGTGGCTGGGGACAGCGAAGGGAGGCAGGGATTGAGTCCACAACAATGATAATTAAACCCATACCCTTCACATGTCTACTATTATCATTGTCTTTTATTTCACCGTCTATGCCTTGTCTCTGTCCTATCCTAGTCTATTATCACTATCTTCTGTTTCACCGCCTGTGTTTCATACCTGCCCTACCTTCCTCTATTGCCACTACTTTCACCTTTTGAGTCTTGTATCTATCCTACCGTCTACTACCTCTGTCTTCTGTCTCATCGTCTGTCGTTCTGCCTGTCCCGTCCTCCTCCACTAACTAACTGTCTTCCAACAATTGTTATTCTCACGTTTTTGTCGCAGCCTTCAAAAAACACAGAAACAGTTGGTACAAAAAACAAACTGCCGTGGACGAGACGAGACGAGACGAGACGAGACGAGAGAGAGAGAGAGAGAGAATGATGAAAATAAAAAGGCTCAAATTAAACAAAAATCTATCAATCCATTTCTCTTTTGCCCCATAAGAAGCGTAGGGTCCCTGGGCTGGGCTACCTGGGCAACAAATTTAAGGCGAAGATGACCAGTTACCAACTCCTGAGTAGCACCGTGATCAATAACCCAACCATCCCTTGGAATCAACCCTTATGTGGCATATCCGACTGAAGCGCCTTCGTTTACTTAATGGTTATATGGTTACCACCCAGCGTAGTAAATGGTTTTCTGGTATAGGGGAAACCATTTGTCTTGTCACTCAGTGTAGAGTAGCCTGAAGGTACTACTACATCGAGTGAGTGGATGGTAGGCGCCCCCACGTACCACAAGAAATGAAAAAGTAAGCCCTAAAAACAGTAATCTAATGCGGAGGGAAGCTCGCATGAGGAGTTGGGGAAAGCACGGGGAAGGGGGGCAGGGGGAGGAATATGGGGAGGGGAGGAATGAAGGAAACGTGGCGGGAAGGGAGGAGGGGAAGGGAGAGCGGAAGAGAGTGAGAGGGAAGAAGGAAGTAAGACGGAACGGGAAGTGAACGGAAAGAGAGAGGAGAAAGGGGGTGGGTAACGAAATGGTGTGAGGGAAGGGATAGGGGTGAAAAGGAACACAAGGAGAGGGGAAGAAACGAGTAAGGGAGATGGAATAATGGGGTGTGAGAGGGAAGGAGGGGGGGAGGAAGAAAGCTGGGAACATGGAAGAAGGAAGGGGGATGAAAAGGGAAGATGGGAGGAAGCAGGAGGGGGGAAGACTGAAGAAGAGGTAGAGTAAGAGGGAGGAAGAAGGCGGGTGGGAAGGGGAGAGAGGAAGAGGACGTGGAAAGGGGAAGAAGGAAGAGGGGGGAAAGAAGGAAGAGGTGGACGATGCTGACTAGGGAGGGGGAGGAAGAAAGGAAGACGAGACTGAGATAAGTGGAGAGGAGGAGCACACAAAGGAATACAAAAGAGTACAAAAGAAAGCAAACAACAAGACCTAATGATTCTTTCGTGGTTCTTTGTTGCAGGGAGGACTATGACATCCAATACTATGAACTGAAGATAAAAACAGAAAAGAAGAAAAAAAAGAGAGAGAACAAAGCAAAAATACAAGGAGCGCAAAACAAAGGGGTAGGATAGGAATATTGAGGATGGGGGAGGAAATGGGGAGAGAGAGACAGAGAGAGAGAGAGAGAGAGAGAGAGAGAGAGAGAGGGAGGGATGAAGCTGAAGAGGAGGATGGGAAGGGAGGAGGGGGCGAAAGAAAAGACAGGAGGAGCAGAGAGAAAAACTGTAAGGATTGAAGAGAGGATGGGGGCAAGGTGATGGGGAAGGGTGATGAAACGAATAGGGTAGACTGAAAGAGAGAGAGAAAGACGGGGGAAGGGAGGGGGGAAAGCAGAGGGGAGAGGGGAGACTGAGGGAGAAAAGTGTAAAGCAATGGGAGAGGAGAAGGAGAGGAGGAGGAAGAAAAAGGGTGGAGGGGAAGGAGAGGACACAGCGGAGGACCGAGGATGAATAAAGAAGACGAGAGAGGGAAGAAGATGAGGAAGGAGGAAGGAAAGGGATGAGTAAACAAGAATGGGAGCAGAGAAGGGAGGGAAGGAGGGAGGGAGAGAAGAGGTCGAAGAGAAAAACAATAGGAGCAAGCGAAGGAACTGGGAAAAAGAAGACAAGGGAGGGAAAGGGACGGGGATGGAGAAGGAGCAGGAGAAGGGAGGGGAAAGAAAAGAGACGAGAAATGAAGGACTGAAGGAAACGAAGACAGGCGAAGAACGGGAGGAGGGAAACAGACGGAAGGAAGTGGGCAGAAGGAAAATAACTCTCTCTCTCTGGATGCATGTGAATGTGGGGATATGCAGAGAGTAAACAAAGAAGGAAGACGAGGGGAAAGAGAGGGGAGGGAGATGATGGAGGAGGTGAGAACGGAGAGAAAAGGAAGGGGGGTTCAGGGGAATGAGACGATGAGAGGAGATGGGGAAAGAAATGCTCTCTGGAATGTGGATATGGGAATGTGCAGTGGGTGTGTTATGTCGAGGAAAAGGAAAGAGGAAGAAAGAACGAAGGAGGGGAGAGAAGGGGGACGAGGGGAAGGAGGGGGGTGGGGCTAAAGCAAGGTACCTGGAATGTGAATGATGGAAATGTGTATGGGATGTGGTAACAAGGGGAAAGGGAGAAGAGAAAGAAGAAGGGGAGGGGAAAGAAGTGGTGGGGAGGACGAGCGAGAGATGAAGGAAGGGAAGAGAGGGGCGGGGCGGAAGAGCGAGGGAAAAGAAGGGGAGGTGGGGGAAGGAGAGGAAGGAGGGGGGTAAGGTGTGGCCGTGGGATGTGCAGGAGGTGTGATAAGTGGGAAGGCAGCCAAGGAAATTGTTAGCCCTCCTCGGAATCCTGCTACCCTAAAATCTACATATTCTAAGATGGAGATATTTTTTAAACTCAGAAAGAGGAATATATATTAAAAATCATATATATTCAAAGAGGAAGATAATAAAAAAAAAAATCCATTCTATGGGGATGAATATATATATAAAAGGATATTCTAAGAGGAAGACTATTGTATTTAAAAAGGTGATATTTTGAAGATCAGATGCTTTAAAGAGCTGGTATAGTTGAAGAGATTTTCTAAAAGCAGGTAGTTTCTACAAAAAAAAAAAAAAAAAAAAAAATGGAGATATTTTAAAGGCAAGTAAAAATAAATCATAATACATCAAAACAAAAACACTTTACGAATTATCTTACTTTATTAATGTTCTTAAGTTTTCATGAAGTTGTCCACATTAGAAATCTTACCAATGGAAAAAAGTAAATCCGGAAAAAAAAAAATGGTCACGTGTGGTTCTTTACGACTGAATCTACACACACACACACACACACACACACACACACACACACACACACACACACTCTTAAACTCCCCCTCTTTAACCCTTTCATTTCGATGACGTCCATTTTCATTTTATTCAATTTTATTTTAATGTTTGTCTTTTGATAGATTTTATTGAACACATCAGAACCCTTAATAATAATGGTGTCAGTTAGTTCTAATGTCAAATCCCTCTAGTCTTAAAAGTCTCTCCTAAACAGAACAAAATCTCTTAGACACAGCTAGAATCAACTGCAAAAAAATCATAAAGAAGGGGTTAATTTTTTCCATCTTATTCTCAGCCAATTATCACTCACATAAACACAAAATCAAGTATGGTAGAACACAAGCTTTCCTGTTCACTAAACCGGTAACTCTAAATGTACATAGCTACTTTCTTTAACGTGTATATCTGTGTTGTTCATCGTTATCATTCTACCCTTATACAGAGAATTATAATAAATGAAGTGCGTAGAATCAAGAAAAAAATGGAAATGGGAGTAGAAAGCGCAAATTGAGAAATACGAGGAAGCTGCTAATGCATGCCCATAGTGAAGTAAGCTTTTTCCCTCGGCCATACTCTTGAAGGAGACAGGAAGGGGGGTGAGAGAGGACACTACTTAAAAAGGGGGAAGGGGACGGGGAATCTGGAAATCTCTGAACTTGACAGATTAGATCAATCCACCACTTCGTATTATTTCTGTAAATGCTGTGCTTAGTCTGACGGAGAAATTCTGGGTGACATCAATCATCGGCCGAGAAAGGCGACACAAATATATTACAAGTACCGGTAAATCGTGTGCTGGCCACAACCTCAAGTCGGGTTTAATTTAGGATTTAATTTACCACAGTTATAAGTAAACGATTATATGACTAAATTGCGAAGTCTGGATGTTTTATAATCTTACAGTATATATCTACATTAAAGAGGACCGACCTAAATGCGTTTCAATAAGTTTAACATTTTGAGTAACTAATTAAAAAAAAAGTTCATGTTTGTACTATGATTAGGTATAACAAAACTAAGGAGTATAACTTAAAACACCTAACTATACAGGCAAGCATTTGAAGGGCTATTTTACAAAAAAGTAATTTGATACTGAAAATATAATTCTGTCATATCAGCAACATAAGTCGTACGTACAGCCTCCCCTGCATTTCAAGGACATAAATAAAAAAAAATAAAAAATAAACGAACTGACAACACTGATCTAAGACCCAAGAGTAATCAGTTTCAGCTGCTACAGATTTACCAGAGTGATTTTCCAAAGTCCATGATGAAAGTGAGGAGACAGGATTTACGTTGTTGATAATACAGTCTAAGAAACAACACTCTTCCCAGCTTTGTCTGAGGATTATTTACAACTGGTGAAAACATGATGAAGGTCTTATCTCGTCTAATGTGCTTCTTGGATGGTTTGACTCCTACAAAATTTATAGGGTAAACCTGGGGAAGACAGTTTTTCCTTTGAGTGAACAGTCGTGAAGCATGTTTTCTCTTCACCCTCTACCCTTATCCCTGAATGAAAGTCATGAGCAGGGTTTTAAAAGTTTAAAGACTACCTTCTGTTGCTAGTTCGAGGCTTTTCTAGATGGTGAACTGTAAATCAGCTTAAACCTGCAATCCACCAGGTTCACATTCAGATGAGCCTGGGTTGCAGCTACTACCACTACTACTACCACCACGACCATTTCAACAACTACTACTACTACAAGATTACACTGCTAACACTATTACCGTGAAGTCTTTTCAGGCGTCTAGTAATCTTCAAACAACATCCTCACCACTGGACAAGTGGGCTTCGTTCGATGTGACAACCTGCTTACGATTTCCCTCCATCCAGGGGTAGAATTAGAGTGTGAACTGAAATTGTGCCTGACGAGTGTACGTGGATTTGACGGCCCGTTCTGCTGCTACTCTGCGATACGGCGTAACTCAAGCATCCTCATGAACTCCTCCATCTGGGCTGCCTTACTCTCAATGAGTCTCCTCCCCTCCTCCTCCCTCCGTGCCTTCTCCCTCCTCTTCTCCTCCGCCTGCTTCCTCCAGTACTCTCGCTTCCTGGTCATCACCTCCTCCTGCCTCCTTCTACGCTCCTCCTCCATAGCTGCTTTCATCCTCTCCTTTTCCTGGAGGTACTCCGCTCTGCTACTGCTCCAGGCGCGTCCAGTGTCGATGATGTTATTGCTCAGTTCCTCTTCCCTGTGACTCGCTGGGTTTGCTTCATCTGTGGCATCGGGCATCACCACGAGATTGTTGTCCATTTCTTCTTGGTTGTTTTCTGTCTGTTTCACCTCCCTCTTTTCTCCCTCTGGATTTACTTCTCCTACCTCTGCCTCCTCTTCCCTGTACTCTAGGAAGTTGATTTCTCCCTCTGCCTCCTCCCTGTAGTCTTCATCTTCTTCTCTCCTTTCCTCCTCTACCTCTTCTCCCTCCAGACTACCTTCCCTACTTTCTTCCTCATCCTCCTCATCGTCAACGGGAGCATAAACCTCAGGCGGCATCTCGGCTTCGTAAAGTTCGAGGATATCTCTGACTGGAATAGGCGGAGGAGTGAAGGCCATGAAGGCGTGCCAATCTGATTCTTCTTCTACTACAGGCATGTCCGATGGTTCACCATGGTTCCCAGGCACAAGCTCAGGTTCGTTTATGGGTTCAGTTTCTTGCATGGATGAGCTGAGCGGTTCATCTCGCTCGGCAGTGGGGTTCAGGGTGACTTCGTGGGTGAAAATAGGATCCCACTCGCTTCTAGGGCACTTGAGTTGACGGGCAGCGGCGTGGTAGACATCCAGGTGACGGTAGGCGGTGGGCGAGGCACAGAGGGGCGCCACGCGGGAGTCGAAGCGTACTGGTACAGGATCCGGCACCACACACACTGTCCCGGCCTTCTCATCCCACCGGCAGATTGTGTACCCTGGCTGCCGAACCTGAGGACAAGTGCGACGTGAATAAGGAATATGGAAGGGGGAACGTACAGCCGCTTACAGTGCTTTAACATTGTCTTGAACATGTGCCAACGATGAGACACAACAAACTGGCAATTATGAAGGCGGGATTAGCTAGTCTGGAACGCCTGATCAAACCTAACGTATATCATCATCATCATCATCATTATCATCAATGGTCCAATCGTAATTCCAATCTACGAAATGGTGTGAAAGTTTTCGCTAAACATACATTAATGAAGCGCAATATTTTTCCAGTTAGCAGGACGGGTAGCCATATGCTGAATAATATCGTCTGGCGACTGCAACAGTAAATCAGTTAAAGAATTCTCACGACCTGAAAGAATTATCGGAGCCTAACCGTATTGAACTCTTTGAGGTTGGGAAACCATTTCACTGCTGAATGAAATAGGATGGCAGAAACAAAAATAAAATCAGCACGATTCCTAAGGCCCTGAAATGGTTTAAAATGGGATGACGAGATTGATAATCATAAAAAAGCAAGATTAAATAGTAGGCAGACTAATATGAAAAATGGAGGCGTGTGGATCTAAAAGTGAATAAAACTAGGCAGTGAAGTAAACGTTATTTAAAGTGCTTCAAAAATACACATTGTATGCCTTGTTTGCTATCATGGTACTATTACATTACCCCCTGTGGAATTATTGAACCCAAGAATGTAACTGTTTTAGCCGGAGGCATGTTTAGATGTGACCTTGGTAACAGAAGGGAACCAGACACATCAGGCAGGCGTTCCCAAAGATTGCTGAGGACTGTTTGTGCTGTGAAAATGGGGTGCATAACTGTGCTTTGGTATGCAGTGCTGAATAACACTGAAGACATTGTGGACAGTTTGTGAGCTGTATTTTGTGCTGGTATTAAAGAATGTAAACAGTGAGTAAGAATTTAAAAGCGAGCCTCACCTTGTTAGTAAGTGTGGGTGGCAGCTGTAAGAGGCGACAAGTGCAGTCCCACGGGTTCTGGTGCAGCTGGACCAACTTGACAGGCAGACGGTGGAACATGGCAGGAGGGAGGGAGGTCAGCTGGTTATGGTGCAGGTATAGCTCGCGTAGGGACACCAAGTGATCGAAGGTGCCGGGGTGGAGTAGCGCTAATTTATTGTGGCTCAGGTCCAGGTATCGCAGTTCACGTAGCCCAAAGAAGGCGTCCTGGGATAGACGGTCCAGCTGGCAGTGGCTCAGGGTGAGGGAACGCAGCAGGGGCGTGTCTGTAAATGCATCATAGTTGATGGAAGGGATGGAGCCGTGCAGAGTGAGGTGGCGGAGGTGTGGCATCCCAGACAGTAGTGTGTTTGAAAGGCTGGCCAGGGTGGTGTTGTCCAGTCTGAGTGTTGTAAGACCAGTTAATGTACTAAAAGTGTCCTCGTGCACCTCAGCGGCCACTGAGCGAGATCCCATCACCAAGGTCTCCGTAGCATTCAGGTTGGTAAAGGTGAAAGGGAAGACGTGGGTCAGAGGGTTGGCTAGAAGACGCAGAGTGGCCAGCTTCGGCAGGAGTGGGAAGGTGGTGGGACCAAGCTGCTCCAATTCGTTGTGGTCTAGGTCAAGGGTCACCAAGTCATCCAGCCCGGCGAGACTGTCTGCGTCCAGTGCCAAGAGACTGTTATGTGCGAGAGAGAGGTGCTGTAGATGTGGTGTGGCAGCAAACATGTCGGAGGGCAGCACTTTAATGTTGTTGTATTCCAGCGTGAGGGTGTGCAGCTTCCCCAACCCCCGCAGCAACTCTCTGCCAATGTGATCCAACCTGGCGTGTGCCAACCGCAGGTATCGCAGCTGCCTTTGAGCTAGGAAGGGTGCCAACAGCAAGTCCTCCCCTCCACCTGCTCGCAGCACCTCATACGACACAAGTTCTGGCTCATCATCCAGCATCACCACTTCCACCTCGGGATGGGGTTCATCTGAGGGCAGGAGGGCCAGCAGCTCGGGTGGGATGTCAATATCAGCATCCTTCAGCTGTTGCATCAGTGACAGGAAGTAGGGAAGGGGCAAATCGAGTAAGGTGTCTGATGCAACGGGCTCTACCTGTCGCCTTAGCCTTCCCCTGCCCTCTCCCAACCCCGCCACCAGCCGTACGTATTGAAGGTCCAACAGCTGCAAGTGTGAAAGAGGATTCAGGGCGTCCTCGGAAATCGCCATCTGTAACTCGCCTTCACCAAAACCTTCTGCTGCAGCTGCCATAGCAGCCTCCTTCTGTGCCACCATGCCGGCCACAGTGTTGGGGAAGTAGCCAGACACCTGCGTGGTGTGTCGCCTGGCATATCCCTGCAGGTGGAGTGCCCGCAGCTGCTGTAGTGGTTCCAGGTGCTTTGCCTCCACTACTACCACGCCACCACCGCTACTCTGGAGCACTGTCAACACCTGGGGACAATGCATGCATAACTGACATGGAAACCACTGAAGAGGCATTCCCTCACACTACAACATGTAACTGTCGCATTACAATCTATGTCCCTGTTTTTGCTTCAAAGTGCGAACAGACTAGAGAAAACAGACCTTGCTGAAAAGTCTTATGGCTGTCCAGGCAGGACACAGAATTATATATACACCATCAAGCAAACTTACAGGCACTCTTAGGGTTAAACGGAATATACCTGTTACACGAATTTGTCCTCTGAAGTTCTCGACCTTCAACTTAACCCTAAAATGAATATCTCGAGACTTATCATGCTGTATCCTGGATCCATCTTATTTTAATCCCTCTGGCACAATAATAGCCTCTCTATCCTATGTTTTCCTCTTGGCATTGTTTGTTCCTCTGCTCTGCATGATCTTCACTGTCTAGCAAGACATATCATCCCCCTCCACCATCACCATTCCTCAACTTGAGGTGCCGTTGATTATGCTATACCTCAACTTACCAATTGCTGGTCTGATGTGTCTTACAAATTCTTTACTAATACAGAAATCAGTCGTAATTTTCCCATCAACCCCTCATGGTCCACCCATCAATAAACAGTCACCATTATCCGATACCCCAATGAATAAATGTGAAGGGTAGGATTCAGGAAATGGAACAATGCAGCATAAGAACAGATATACCAACACATCGGAGAAATGAGACTCATATTCATTCACTCATCAGTCCAATGGCAACGATTATAATTTCAAAACCAGAGTAATTTTGAATAAACAACAGAGGGCAATCAGGAAAAAACTGGATACACCTCTGCAACACACCAGTACATCATAACATCTAGGTTCTTGAGTACAGCAGAGGGGGAGAACTTTTGTATCTGGAAGGTGGCGAGTGAGGTGAGATACTGTTTCTAACAATGAAAAGATTGGTAAGGAGTAAGGTAAGCTATGGAGTCAAGAAGGAGGTGGTGTGAAAGGTGTAAATACTGTATATAACTGGAGCAAGACTTACCACGGTGTCAGATGGACGGGTTAAGAGGTGGGGGAGAAAGAGTGAGGTGCTACACTTAACAGTTTCTGTCGGGAGCTAGTGGATGAATTTCTATACTTAAACTGTCTAGAAAGATGTGCAAGACTTATTTAACTCTTAACACTGAGGTGCGAGACATGCCATACTTTCTAACAGGTGCGACACTTACCAAACCTTCTGACAGTGATTTGCGAGATTTATCATACGAGTACTTTGCTGCCACTGATGTGCCACACATACCATGGTTTCTGGAGGTAGGCTGTGTGTGAGGTGTGTGAGGTTGGTGTCTGACATAAGGGCACAAGTGGCGTGTATTCCCACCACGTCCACGTCCACACCCGCGCTGGCGGCTGTACCTACGCCCACCATGGACCCAGCATCACGTACCTGTACCGCACACCACAATACCATTACCGACACATTACAAGAACATTCTTAATCCTCTAATCCAGGGGGTTCGCAATTAGTGCTCCAAAGTTGTCAGTAAATATACCTGGACATAAACAGATACACAAATAACAAATAAATAAAATAAGTATTCATATACATCGGAAATCATTAACAATACATTTATTCAATTATGTGTTATTAAGACAAATACAAATATTATCGTCATCACTATTGTCGCTTACGTCATTGGGGTGTATCTGAGGCAGGTCGTCCTCACCCCATGACGTCATCCAGGCCAGCACGAACGATGCGTCCCTCAGAGGGGCCTCCTCGCACGTGCACCCAGGGGGGCAGAAGGGCACGGCACCCCCCACACCACACACGCACGCCTGGGGGAAGGGGGAGGGAGGAAACAAAGGAAAGGAAGGGAGTGGGGGGGGGGAGAGGAAGAAGGAAAGGACAATAGAGAGAGGAGGAAGGGAGGGAGGGAGGGGAAAGAGCATTGAAAGGGTAAGAGAGAGAATGGAGGGACAAAGAGGAACGAGGAAGTGTGATGGGGAATGAAGGAAAGGAGAGGGAGGAATGGTGGGAGACGAGAGAAGCGGAAGGACGGGGGTCGAAACATAGAGAGTGGAGACCGAGGGGAGGGGAAGAATGAAAGAGGAGAGAAGAAGGGGAGCAAGGAAGGGGAAAGGAGGAGAATAAAAAGGGGAAAGGGAGGACGAAGGAGAAGGCGAAGAAAAAGAAGTGTAATATTAAACAGGGGCGGAAGAGGGATGAGAGGGAGGAAGTCGGATAGGGAGGAAAAATTGGGGATGAGGGTGTGGTGAAGTGTGAAAGAGGGGAGGCAAAATATTGAATGAAGAGGGAGGATGAGGATGGAAAAGACGAGTGCAAGAATGGGGGAGATGGGGAGAATGGGAGGAAGAAGAGGGGGGTAGGGGATATACGAGAAAGAGGGATGTAGAAGGAGGAGGAAGAGGAAGGGGGAAGTGGACGGGAAGATGAGGAACGGAGGGAATGGGGGGAACCGAGTGAGATGAGAGGGGCAATGGTATAGCGTAGGGAAAAGGCGAATGGAGAGAAGGATCAGAGGAACGAAGGACGGGAAAGAGGAAAAGAAGGTGGAATGGGAGGAAAAGAAGGTGGAATGGGAGGAAAAGGGGAAGAGAAAGGGGAGAAAGGAGGGGACGAGAGAGAAAAGGCAAGGTTGAGGAAAGGGAAGGAGGGAGGGCAGAGCGAGAGTGGAAAAGGAAGGGTGTGAGGGGGAGACGAGAAAGGGGGGAGGAAAAAGAAGGGAAGGATGAAGAAGAATGGAGGGCAGGAAGTGAGGATGGAGGAGGGGGGAGGAAGGAGAGAAGAAGGAGAGTGGGAGAAGGATGGAGGAGAGGGGGGGGGAAGAGAGGGGAGGGAAGGAAAAAGAATATTATGTCTGAAATCCAGAGAAATACAAATTGCTGATAATCTCTCTCTCTCTCTCTCTCTCTCTCTCTCTCTCTCTCTCTTTCAAATATACTAGATGTTCACTTAACCTTTTAGAACGTGAGAAATATTCAGTTATTCCCCCCTTGCTACCATCAGACGGTTTTCTTCAGCACAGGAGTAACTAATCGTCCTAAAAAGCTTAAAAACAGCATCCACAAACCTCTTAAGGACGAGAAATCCCAACTGTTTTATTTTTGCTACCGTCAGACGATTTTATTCAGCTGAACAGTGTCTTCCCACCTCAAAAAGTCAAGTTCTCCCTATTTTTAACCTTTGCTACATCCCTTTCAGTACCTTGAAACCCTTTATTTCAAACGGAAGATTCAAATTACGCCAGACCCTTCGTGGTGAGTGGCTTTGAATCAGTCTCCTCAAAAATAAATAAATAAATAAATAAATAAATGTGCCTTTTATGCCGTAACGTCTGCCTTTTTATTCATTCTAACGTCAAATGATTATATATATTTTCATTTAGGAGAGACCAATATTAGTGGATGCGTCAGAAACAAGCGACTCGAACATCCACGAGTATAGCACCGTAACGTCTTTTATGGTTATGTCCAATTCCCGTTAAATAATTTTCTCTAAATATACTTTACGTAATGGAAGGAGTAGGTAAAATTTCCTCTGACCACACCAGTATTTTTTTTTTTTTTTTCGTTTTTTCTGCCATCGTGACGCATTTTTATTTATTTATTTATTTATTTTTTATCTAGGGAGACGCCAAGTGTATTAAGCTTGTAAAAGACTGTGAGTGGTGAAAAAGCGAAAGGGTAAAATAAAAAGAAAGAAAGAGAAGGGGACTTGATAGGAGCGAAACCATATAAGCCTTCGCTAAAGTGAAGAACCTAGCATGTGAAAATCCTTAGGAAGCTAGAGTGAAGCACCGCAGGGAGCTTCGTTAGAGTGACGTACCCTCATGTGAAAATCTTGTGAAAACCTTCAGGGTGTGACAGAGAAGGTCCTGGTGATGCTCCAGCGACTAACAACCTCTTCTACGTCCTTCAGTGTCGTGATATATTTTGGACTTGATATCTACTACCACAGGATAAGCTTATTCAGACTATACGTACAGGCCCCTGGTAGTGAAAGGGATAAGGCTCATATTTTCGTTGGTTATGGTAGCTCCCTAACACCTCTTCCTTACCTATTTATTTTTGGGATACGACTGGCCAGTATCTTTTTATACGTTATTTATGCGGAGTACGGTGATATTAGAACGATTTAAGGGATACAGATGAGGACGGCAAGATGTGATAGGAAAAAAAATCGCTTAGGAAGAGGTGCTAGGGAGCTTCCTTAACCGACGAGAATACGGGCCATTGTGCAAAGATTCTCCTGTTTTCAACAACAACAACAAAAAAAAAAAAAAAATCTTCAACGCAAGGACTTAAAGTAGGATTTGCTCCTTCCTGCTGTCTCCAGACGATTTCATTCGGCGTACGACACTTTTCGGACTGGAGGGGCTTACTACAGCCTTCATTAACTCCTTCGCTACGAGGGTGTCTCCTAGTCTGAACAGAATCGTCTGGTGGCAGCAAGAACAAAAGGCTGACCGAACTATACCCTTTTAACTCTAACTTGGTCTAAAATTTCCATTTCTCCATCTTAATTGCCCAGTTGTAAGAATAAATTAACAGAAGAACATGATGCTGGTCACGAAGAAGTGCTATGAAAATGATGTACAGCTATAGTAGTATTTTTTCTGCCACAAAGCAACGGAAAATAAACCTCAAAGGACGAAAAAATGGGACGAGTTAAGTAAAATGGCTATAATAACATGTCATTCTCTAAAGACAATTTCCTCTCCGTTCTCATCCACACCACCAAAATTTCAGAAGGCACTCAACCCCCAAACACTCACATACTTATCTTAAGCATCATCTTCCCCTTAAAACACATCATATTCTTTCGACAAATTATAGTCTTGCTTTCATCGTTTTAACTTGCATTCACGTCATCCAAACTTAGAACTGTTGCAACGTAAAGAAATCATATGCTACCAACACACCACTCGCTTGCAATATATTCCTCTCTTGTTCCCATCCATCGTATCATAATTTCGCTTGCACCATATTCCTCTCTTGTTCCCATCCATTATATCAAAATTTCACAATCATACAAATTCAAATTCCTGTTGCAAAGGTAGAGGAACCACATACTCACCACCAACATAGAGAAAAGAATCAGCATCATCTTGACGGTGGAGCTGCCCGGAAGAGGAATGTGATGGAGAGTCGGTGAACAAGGGAAGCGCCAATTATATAACTTTAAACTTACGTAATTCAAAAAATCTATTATCAAGACGGAGTACGAGAACAAATGAAGAACCAGATAGTCACTTTAGGTCTAAATTAATATACCTTTACTTTTTCCAGACGTGAGAAATGTCGACTGTTTTACTCTTGCTAGATCAGGGCAACTTTGTTTTACTTGGGAACGGCTTCTTCTTGTCGACGAACAAATAAAAAAGCTACAGCCATATATACAATAGTTACCTACCAGTGGAATGAAAATACACTACTGGACACTTTTGAAATCAATTTACAGTAATCCCGTCACGAAAGATTCCTTGTAGATGACCGTAAATACAAACTTGATATTTGCATTTCAAAGTATAATACCGGTACCCATTTTTCATGCGCTCATTGGCTTGTCACTAGGGTGCGCATTCAGCACAACATATCATTCACCCCTTCTTATCAAATTCGTCTCTTTTTCAGCTTCGATTTTTTTGTTATCTATTTTTTTTTTCTCTCTCTCTATCTATCTTGCTTTCTTCAAGTTCACCGACTTTCGTTTTCTTCCTTCCTTCACCACATCGTCAGCCTCCCCCTCCTTCTCGCGCGCTCTCGGAAATTCCCGTATACAGCGGGAGTAGCTTGCGGTGCCTCCTGCCCACGCACACAAATGGGCGGAATAAGAGGAATGGGTGGGAGGGAGGGAGAGAGAGTGGAGAGAGGGAGGGAGAGGACGGTGGGCGGTCTCAGGCACCGGATGTTCTGAGGGGGTGGGGCTGATACGCAAGGGTGGGGGAAGGAAGGACAGTGGGATAAAGGAGGAGGAGAGAGAAGGAAGATAATGAAAGAGAGAAGGAAAAGATAGAGAGTGGGAGGGAGGGAAGAGGGGGGGGGCAATGGAGAGACAGAAGATGTGGGAAGGTAGAGGAGAGGAAGGGGAGATGAGAGGATGAAGAAAGAAGAGAAGAATAAAGAGTGGAAGGGGAGGAAAGGGGACGACGACAGGAACAAGCAAAAGTGTGTGTGTGTGTGTGTGTGTGTGTGTGTGTGTGTGTGTGTGTGTGTGTGTGTGTGTGTGTGTGTGTGTGTGTGTCTATCTTTTGACATTAAACAGTCCGTTCCCTGGAGCCCAACAATCCTCCTACGTGCCAATTACACTTCCACATATCGCCATTTGGCACTAATACCCACCGTCCATTTTGATTATATGCTAGAGCTGTTTCGTTCAGAACTAATGTAACTGAATTAGCGGGGTGTTCATTATGACATGTCGGTTGGGTCTTGCGGAAGAAAAGTAAAATGTGTTTCAACTATTTCATATTATCATATTGCTCTCTTCCTGATCAGCCCCGACTCCAACTCCCGTTCTTTCGGAAAACAAAAGCAAGAGGCTGAGAGAAGTGAGAGTTGGAGAAGGGGGAGGAGGAGGGAAGTGAGCATGAAAGGGCAAAGGGTATGAGTGGAGGGGGAGACGAAAGGGAAACGATGAAGAGGAGAGGAACAGGAATAAAAGATGATGGTGATGGAAGGGGAAATGAAAGAAGGAAGGGAGAATGAAGCCAAAGAAAAGCGAAAGAGAGGATAAAAGAGTAGAGGGAAGAGGAGAGAAGGGGGGACATAGGGTGGGAGGAGAGAGGAAGGAAAGAATAAGTGGAGGGGAGAGGAGAGGAGGGGAGAGGGAGAGAAAAGGGAGAGGAAGAAGGAAGATGGAGTAGAGAGAACAACAACTGGGGAACGAGGAAGGTGGAAGACGAGAACAGAAGCAAATGTGAGGGAGAGGAAAGGATGTGGGACTGAGGAAAAGGAAAATAATAAAGAGAAGGACAGACAACAGAGGCGGGGAGAGCGAGAGGGAGGAAGAGATGATGAAAGAAGTCATGGACGCGACTGAAAGAGGACGTGGAGGAAGGAAAAGAAGAGATGAAGAGGAGGGGAATGGGGAGGACTGAGGGTGAGGGAAGGATACTGATTGACGAAGGAAGAAAGGAGAGAGAATAGACGGGTGGGAATGGAGAGAGAGAGAGAGAGAGAGAGAGAGAGAGAGAGAGAGAGAGAGAGAGAGAGAGAGAGTAGGGGAATGATGGAGGAAGAAAGGAATGGGAAGAGTGGGAGAAGAGGAGGAGAGAAGGGAAACAAATACCAAATGGCAGATACACAGACTCTACGGTCCTTATTAGATGGTCCTGCCTATTATTAATGAGAACACTTCCTAATTACAGAAGTTTACGACAAGGACGGTAACAAAGAAGATTCTATCCAGGGAGGGAGGAGGGAGAAGAGGAGGGAAGAGGAAGAGGGAAGAGAAAGAGGAAAGAGGAAGGATGCCGGATAGAAAGAGAGAAGAGAATAGGTTTGGAGAGGGAGGAGGAAGCAGGAAAGGGTAAAGGAATGAGGAAAGGAAAGGAGGGAGAAAGAGAAGAGGGAAGAGCATGGGAAGGAAGAAAGGAGGGAAAGAGAAAGGAAGGGACAAAGTGCATAAAGAGATATGGAGAGTGAGAGAGGAAGATAGTACGGAGGGAAGTGGAATGAAACTAGAGAAAAAGAGTGAGAGAGGAGGCGCGCGCTCGCGCACGCACACAGAGAGAGAGAGAGAGAGAGAGAGAGAGAGAGAGAGAGAGAGACAGACAGACAGAGACAGAGACAGACAGACAGAGACAGAGACAGACAGACAGAGGGAGAGAGAGGTTAAAGGGAGTCAGTAAGAGGAGAGGAGCTGATGAGACGAAAAGCCATTGACTTCACTCTGCTTAGAAGTGTTGTATGTGTGAGTCCACCCCTACTCCTCTCCAACATAAAAGCTTCGGTTCACACAAGTTAATAAGAACCCTGAACACAGTCAACAATTCCACTGTATTGATGTGCTGGGTCGGTTCAACACACCCATTTTCTAAAAACTTAAGTATTAAATTAGACCAGCACGTGTAACGCCTCCTGCATCTTCAACGCATGCGTGCGGGTATTTAAAAGGGATTGTCACTGCTCTCTCTCTCTCTCCCTCTCTCTGATTCCCGAATATGAAGTTACGATTAAACAAAAAGTAGACGTCATCATAATGAAATGGTTAAAAACCTTTGTTAACTACGATACACTCGTTAGATTCAGCTTCTTGACCTATACAGAACTACATCACGTTATATATTAATTAACAGGTACTGCCTACATGTAGCGAATACGTAGGTTATAAATGCAAAGAATGAGAACACTAAAAGCTCATGATTTGCTTGGAGGGTTATACTGTACTGTCTTTACAGTAATTCTTCCCAGTGGCACGCATCACTGACAACTGTTCTGTTACTGGAAGTTTCTTTGCTAATCAACGAGATGCCCAAAGGTCCAAGACAGCCAAGGCCTCAACCGATACTGAATCTGTTCCCCTTGGTAAGAACTGGTTTCAGCGGGCATCCCTCTTCGAGCATCGTGGTAAAACATATGGTTACGGAAAAAATAATCCTTGTCTTTCCTTATCTTTTTGATCCTTAATTTCAGCACAATTTCCGTTGTTCTGAAGTAACTCACTCTTCTACTGACATTAACATACTGTATATGTGACTTACTGCACAAACTTACTCTTTTCATAAGTCTTCCTCCTAAAGCAAAATGAGATAATTTCTCTCTGATCTCTTCGCCTTGCCCCTCAGTCATCTGGCTTCAGCAGAAAGCAGAAAACAGTTGCACTATGACATGGTCGTTTAAACTGGTAATCAGAGGGTAAATTTCTTAACTAATGGATAACGCTTGATTTATATTGTGAGGACCTATCACTTAGTAATGGTTTCCTCAACAAAATGTTCCAGTTTTCAACTCCACAACTCTGTTTATCCATGTGCTTAGCCCTCTTGGACATGTGTAGTTTTCAACCAACCAGTTTTAATAGTCACATCTGAGCCTTACATTTTACTTGTCACCACAGAGTGATACCCGTACTCCATTCCCCACCATGATCTGCCTCCACTAACTTAACTGATATGGGGACGTGCTGGCTGTTCTCTAATTGAATGAGGACACATCACTGCTATAACAACCCTTGCTGCAGTTCTCAGTCCTCTGTCCACAGCTAGAGTGACCCCCAGTTTTAAGTAATGTTCCTTTCACTATTACATCACTTCATATTACATTTTGACATAATATTGCATGCTGCTCCGCTGCTCCTTGCTTTCGTTATTTATTGTAAAAAAATAAAAACTTGATTCACAGAGTGACCCCCAGTTTTAGGCAATGTTCCCTCACTATCACACCACTTCATGGCCTTACTGCTCCAAAAACATGCTACGCCTTGGCATATTACTGCATGCTGCTCCACTGCTCTTTGCTTTCACCATCTGTTTTGCCACACTAAAAACTGGAGTCATGGTTTGCGTACCACGGCCCTATTGGGTGTCCAGTCCGTTTCATAAGGCACAAGCACTTCTCCTCTCCTCAGTTTCATCACTCTATCACTCATCCATCACATTATTACACCCTTGTGGCAGTAACAAGAACCTTACTCGTGTGGTTCTCACCTCTGTAGCAATTTACCCCACCAAATGGCTAGCACTGAAGTGGTGGCCAGTTTGCCTTACATTACTGATCGCACTATGATTCATCACTGGAGTGAGCTTTTTGTATTGTACAAGGCTATCACATTCTGCATGGCCAAACAACCTGTCTAACTTCACAGGAACCTACTGTGAGGCATGGGGCTTGGTTTTTTGGCTTCTGTATCCCTTTTCGAATACACCACTTACTGTAGCTGTACTTCGATTCTCAATTTCATTGCCCCCCTCCTGAATCTTAGTTGCTGTCTGTGACAAGCAAGGATTAAAAAGTATTATTCTTTTCCTCTATATCCTTACCTTACAGAATGCTACAATGATAGCTCATTCCGTTAGTCTGGGAAATTAATAGCCTAAGGTTTGGTGAAAACACTGCTAAAAAACTGAACTATCTATTACAGGCAAATAGTTCACTCTTCAAATAAAACTGGGAGGATAATGGGTTTTACCACTGTACAACCTACCTCCTACACAATTTGATAATCTATATGCATGATATTTAGTTTCTTCACCCCATCTTATAGCATTTTTGCTTTTAAACCATCCACTTCAGCTGCCTTTCCCCCATTTGATTAGTTTTAATTTTCTTGGAGGGAACACTTTTGTGAGCATCTAGCCTTTGGATCCTTCTTCCTTACATGAAAAAAAAAAAAAAAGCCTTTACCCTATTTCTTCCTGGAGTTTCATCCTCAGTCCTTCTACAGTCTAATTATACCAAGCCCTGCGTCGAACGACGTGAAACGCAGAATATTGCATAGTACCCCCTATTGGCTCAGTATTTGGCATCGAGCAGGATACTGCGTTACTATCTCGACCCTCTATCTCCAAAAATTTGCCATGAGTAAAAGACGAAAATTAAGCATAAAATACAATTAAGTAATGATACAACACAGTAATACAGCACCGGCTGGCTATCGTTTACGAACTGACTGAGACACCAACGCCAAATACAGTACTGCATAGAACCACCGGTTACGTCCCATTTCAGCGCCGGACATTGCTGTAATATAGACGAGCCAAAAGTGCCAGATACTGCGACGATGGAAAACTGAGAGTTTACAGTACAGTATTCTCATATCCCAGCACATACTTTACCTATCTCCTTCACAATTCGATAATCCCTATGATTGATGATTTTTCTTCACCCCTTCTTGTGGCACTTCTGCCATCAAACCATCCACTTCTGCAGCCTTTCCCATTTATTTTTATTTTTTCCTAGAGGGAACAATCTTGTGGGCATCTACCCTTTGGTTCCTTCTTTCTTACATTAAAAAAACAGAGTATATATATATATATATATATATATATATATATATATATATATATATATATATATATATATATATATATATATATATATGGGGAAGAGAGTTCAAATACTTGGGTACAGTGATAGAAAAGAGAGAACAATGTGCAAAAGAAGTTGAAAGTAGTGACACAAGGAAGAAAAGTGGCTGGAGCAATGAAGGGCTTTGATAAGAAACAGAGGTTGGAGTGTTGCAGCTGCACGAGGCTTACATGAGGGAGTGTTAGTGCCAACTCTAACATATGGGTGTGAGACTATGGTGTAGCATGAAGATGAAAAGTCAAGAGTATGAGCAATGGAGATAGGACTGCTGAGGAATGTATGTGGAGTACCGAGGGTGGATAGGATACGAAATAATGTGATTCGTGAAAGGTGTGGAGTGAGGAAGTCGGTGGACACCAGAATCGAAGAGAATGTACAAAAATGGTATGGTCATGTGAAAAGAATGGATAACAACAGAGTGGTAAAAAAGGTATACCTGAGCGAATCTGAAGGAGGGAGGAGGCGAGGTAGGACAAGGAGAAGGTGGAGATATGGTGGATGAGTGTGTGAGGAAGAGAGGTTTGGAAGTCGATGAGGCTAGGGAACTGACAAGAGATCGAGCTGGCTGGATGAATTTTTTGAAAAGTGCGTGATCAGGGATTCTGGCACTCTTGTGAGCATGGCAGCGTCCGGATTGACTCAATCAGATACGCTGTGTGAAGCTGCAGAATGTGGTAAATGCTTTTGGCGTATCCGGTGGAGCCAGGATTCCGAGGGCTTGAATGATGAGTGAATGGAAGTGTGGCCTATATGGATTGGGCAAGTTTGTGCTGTCTGGACATTGCTACTCCTCACCCTGCCCTTGGGTGGGAAAGGTGGTCCGCATGATGATTATTTTATCTATTATATATATATATATATATATATATATATATATATATATATATATATATATATATATATATATATATATATATATCCTATTTCTTCCTAGGGTTTCCTCCCCATTCCTTCTATTTTCATATCCCAGCAAGTTATTTAGCCCCTTCCTGACTAGAACTAACCCCTCATGATCACTTAATGTTCAATCATACTTTTCCTACATTATCACTACATTCAATCCCTTGGATCATCCTGATAAGGTCATAATTTCCAATCACTACTTGCTTTTCACTTAACTCCTTCCTATGTGACATTTATTTTTGCTATACTCAGTAGACAGTGTTCACCTCAGGATATGCTTTTCATTCAACCCCTTCCCATCAGTGACATTTATTTTTGCTATATTCGGTAGATGGTGTTCATCTCGGGAAACCCTTCTGACAGGTGGGGCTGATGCCTAATTGTAAACTCTTCACTAGCACGATGCAAAGCTGTCTGGTAGCAACAAAAATGTACAAATGTTCTCAGGCTGAAAGGATTAACCTTACGGTCTTCCTGTAATCTGCCATTCTCTTATGTATTCTTTTGCAGCATTTTCTTTTAAACTCTCTCCTCCTCCTCTCCAGTTGCAGTTCTGCTATCTCCACTGAACTACACACAACCCGATATTTTTCCTACCACATACTCCCTCTGCTGTCCCCAGTACATATCTTTCCTCCAGCCTCACCCCCCTTCCCCACAATTTTACATCCCTCCCACACTCTTAACAAGCTTTGCTACCAGGTATTATACCCTCTCTGTTTGTACACCATTTGCTGCTTCCTTAATCTCCCAATACCTCAACCTGTATCCTTGTCTTCTCATCTTCACTGTATTTCCAATACTCTAATTTCATTTGCAATTTGAACTTAGCTGATGCAGAAAGATAATTAGATCACAACTTTCCTCACACATTTTGTGCATTCTCACATTACTCTTCACTCCACTATCACGTAGCTATTTTATTCCGCACTCCTCCCTTCTTTTCATGCCACGTACACTTAATCTGTATTAGCTAAAAATTGTTTAACACAGCTAGTAGCCTTACAATGAACAACGATAATTCAACACACGTTCAGCCTCTTCCTGGAAAAAAGGAAGTGATACAATACTGAGGTAAATATTACTACACTATGACTGGCATTTCAGATCAAACAGTACTAGTTTACATTATCTCAAACAATGAACAGGATTAGGATGGACGGCTACTGGTAAAAAGTTGGTAATATGAAGAACTGCAGTACAGTATATGCCTGCATGTGAAAAACTAAAATGTTTATCACTTTCCTACTCCAAATGAAAGACAAAAATATGGAATCGAACAAAATCATCAAAATAATAACTGGAGTCCTATGGAGAAGAATGGAAAGGATATTTAAGTATAACATAGTGGGGTAAAACAAGTACTTCCTGGAATGGGGCAGTACAGTAAGTCTTTCCTGCTCAAAATTAAAAACAAAAACGTGGAACCCAACAAAATCAACAAAATAATAAAGAGTCCTGTGGCGAAGAATGGAAAGGATATTTAAGTAAAGTATTACATAGTGGGATAAAACAAGTACTTCCTGGAATGGGGAAGTTCAGTGTATAATATATATATATATATATATATATAAGACACAGAGAGAGAGAGAGAGAAACAATCACCACAGTTAAAATGAAACATCGGGTAACATTTTTTTTTTTTTTTTTTTTTCCCTCTCTTAGCAAATAACAAAAGAACTATTAGTGTTCCAGTTGGAGATGAAGAGGACAGTACGAAGATGAAATCTTGAAAAAATCTGCAAGGTATGAATAAAATATTAATGGCCAATAGGTCAGACCAGAGAAACAAGAGGCCTTTTTCTTCAGTGGACAGCCTCAGGTGGCAGATGATGATTAGGATTGCAATACTGAAGATTATGGAATGATAACACTGTTTGACAAGGCAAATAATTATGAATACACTGTAATTATGAATACACTTTATTGCAAGTTATACCTAAGGATGAAAAACATGAAATATTAAAGAATTTGAATTATGAAATTGATCTAATGATAAATAAATACTGAAATTAAAAGGCAAAATACTGACTTCAAACTAGCTCAGACTGATCATAATGGATGAGATAAACAAAGATGTACAAAAGCATTTTATTACTGACTCCCAAAATCACATGTATACTAATGGATGCCCCCAAAAAGCAAAAATAATAAAAAAATTATATAAAATTTTCCAAAAATGAGAAACTGCTCATATCGCTGACACTGATGGAGAAAAATTAACCAACAAACACATTCATATTTCAATTTCAGTACAAAACTATGAGAAGTGTTGTTGTTGTTGTACCGTGTGGCAGTTTCCATTACTCACATCAACTAGGGCACGAGACGTAAGCAAGGGATCGGGGGAATTTTGGTCCGCTAGCATTTAAGGACATAAGAGAGAGCAGAAGCAGGTGAAAACTAAAAATAAAACTATCAAACTGTCTCTTGCCAACGTCTTGCCATACAGTCAGCACCTTTCTAACATCCTTAAAGCAAGAAAAAATCTATATATAAATGACTCAGAGTAGCATATGTTATTGGGTTACAAATCAGTATATTTTACCTATATCCTTAGTTTATCAAAGTACAAAACAATTTGGCTTGCAGGACCCACAACGCATAGGGGGTAGGAGACAGGAGGGGTCCCAGGTGAGGAGGGGAGAGGGATATCACTGACATGCGCACCGGCCGCTCCTCCTCACACCTTAAGAGTTCTTCTCCTGCTCAATAACTGGAATTAAACAAAATAAATCTTTTAGTCTTCCTCCTCACACTTCACATTTCTGCCCAATAACCAAAATGAAATCAATATCCAAAATGACAAATCTTGTAATCTTTATTCACTGAAAGCAATTTGTCATCATATGCAAGTAATGCATTCCAAATTATAACTCCCCCCCCCCCTACACAAATAGTACTGTACTATAATTTTGGAAGAACTGGCAAATCAGCTTTATATGTAGCAATATAATTTTAATTGTCCTCCCCAACTTTTTTAAGGCTGGTGTCTCAAAAAGAACAAAGCATATGAATGGACATGGATTCAAGAGCCACATAAAACAGGAGAGAGAATTAGGGCAATCAATGTTCTGTTAATCCACACCCCCTCTATTACTCTGCTCCTTAACAGAAATCATAAATCATACCCATGTCTTTCACAAGTGAAATGAACCATTCCCCGTCATATTTAACTATCTTCATTGTTCAGGAAATAAGCGTGGCTTCCCCCCAACGCATATGCTACCTTGACTAACCACAACAATGGGTCACAGGGGACCCAGACAAAGGCCAAGCATGGTGTGTGGTAACAGTCAAAACAGCTTTAGTTTTTGAAGATCCTTGCCTTGTTTGGCCACTACAGACAGCCTAATACCTGCACAATGTCTCAAGTCAGTATGCACTTCTTTATAATCTTTTCTTCACCTAGCTGAGGATAAAGAGAGAAGCAGCCTTCAGACATCTATTGGCATCTTCAACCAAATGAACTCCCTTATGTAAAACTGTGCTCAAATGATACCAATGTCTGTGCAAATTTAGCCATTTGTTTTTTCTGGAAAAATCTACAAAGGATCCTAATGTGCCTCACTTGTACCAGCTATGTTGATTCAGCAGGACACTACTTTTTCACTGATATACTGCTTTTATCCTGTTGGAATATTTTTCATACAAAAGGTGGCCATTTCTTCTGTTACACTCTGTACTCTCTACTACTGTGGGTTTGACCTGATATATGACTCCTGCTGTGGCATCTTTCACCTACCAATGAACTGCAGATGGGGAAATATACTGGTTCAAAGGAATGGTCCTGCCTCATTGTGGAGACAAGATATGACGGTAACGTCTAGCACCTGAATCTGTATGGTTCATCCACAGCAGTGGCAACAATGAGTGCAGCTCAATCCTCAATAGCTTGAAGACAAGTACGAAATAAGTACAGTACTCTTTGCAAAAATTATTAAAGAGTAAAGTATTACCACTACAACTATATAAATATCATGCAATGGCAAAACTGAAGGAACAAAGGAACCGAGTCTCGAGGAATCATCTGCAAGAGGTGAATAATAATAATGATAATAATAATAATAAATAATAATTATAAATAATAATAATAGTTCTATATCTGAGCAAATTTGAAGAAGGGAGGAGGCGAGGAAGGTCAAGAAGAAGGTGGAGGGATATGTTGGATGAGTACGTGAAGAAGTGAGGTATGGAAGTTGGTGAGGCTAAGGGACTGACAAGAGATGGAGCTGGCTGGATGAGTTTTGTGCAGAGAAGTGCATGACCAGGGATTTGGCCCTCCTTTTTAATGTGACAGCGATCAGATTGGCTCTATCAGATAGGTATGTGTGAAGCTACTTTTTTTCTTTTTTCTTTTTTTTCTTTTTTTTTTTTTTTTTTGGTGGCTGGGTGGGGGAATCAGATGGAGCCAGGATTTTGAGGGCTTGAATGATGAGTGAACAGAAGAGCAGTCCACTGAAGTGGGTAAACTTTGGCTGTCTTGATGCTGCTACTCCTCACCCAGCCCTGGGTTGGGAAAGGAGATCTGGATGATGATGATAATCATGAATAATTAAATTAATATTAATTAGTGGATAATTAAGACACTCCAACCAGACCTGAGCCTGTGTTGGTTTAAATCCAAGGTGTGGTTGGGGTTTATTGCTCACACAATGCCACTAAGGGATGAGTAAAGCTGGTCGCTCTCATATGTCAGGACCAATTAGCCTAGCCCTGGGCTCCTACTCTCCTCACAGGGCAACACAGGATTAGATGATGATGATTATGATGATTATAATTAAAAAAAAAAAAAAAAAAAAAAAAAAAAAAAAAAAAAACTACTACTAATAATGAAGCTCCTGAGATCTACACTGCAATAACAATGTCATGAGGTTATTGCAAGGAATAATTATATCAACACCAACAAATAATGGCTTCAAGAGGGTTTAAGAGCAAGAGTGAAACCACCTGATAAGTATAACAATGTGCAAGAAAATGAGTTCCAAAGTTAACTATAGATGCTACATTAAATTAACATAAAAACCAAGGCATTCCTATATGAATTGCTACATAACTCTTGCAATCTTCCTGCTCTGTAATTATACCAATATTGATGAGTCTGCAATCAACAAATTGACTTTCGTTACTGAAATAAAACAATCCACAATACTACTTTACTTTTAACAATCAAGAATATCACCACAAAGGGTCAATTTTAATTCTGTTAACATTTATGTAAATTCCATCTTTTAACTGAGATAGCACTGGCCTCCATGATACTCACTCTCCTTGGTAGGCAGTGGGTTTTTCTCCTGGGTCTCTGTCTTCTTGAGGGCAGATGGGTTAAAGCCCTCAATGCCCTGGCGGAGAGCCTGCTGGCCCTTCTCTGCATCAATGTCTGTCAAGTAAGGAGAATAGATCAGTGAGTAATTCTTACTTTCATAATATGCTCCACTGCTGATGAGAAATGCACAGCTGACTGCAGACAGTATTTGCACTATACACGCACTGAACTAATATTAACCAAATGCTGGTACACTAATGCACAGTTAACTGCCAAAAGAATATTAAGTACTCAATATTCTTTTCATATGGCTATGCTGGCATTACTCTCCTGCATATTTAAAAAGCATTGTATTTCCACACCATCTATGATTTTGTGTGAAGAACTGGCTCTTGAGCAACAAGAGACCAGATTATTATTATAATTATTAATTATTCCTATTACTATTATTACTAGTGTTATGTACTACACTACTAACCCATGACCAATTCAACTAAAACTACATGATAATGTCACAATTCTGTAATGATACATCTGAAATGAAAAGACATTCCGATTAGTGAACTCATACAAACATGACATGTTAGTATCGCATAATTAACTTTACATTTATTTTCATTTACTGTATATATGGTACAGTTATTAGGAATAATGCATGCAAAAGGTTTACTGTTAGATCGACACAGACAAAAAGATTACAAGAACTCTAAACATGTTAGTCTGTAATAGAGATTTATCAATGCTCCGGGAAAAATAATAGCTAAAGGTACAGAAAAATATCCTAAACAATTTCTATATTACAACAAACTTCATTTTTGCGTACCAAATATCTTAAAGACAAGACAATGCACACAAAGAAGACTATATTCTTAACAAATCCACAATTAAAGATGATACACACAATTTTTAACCATACCTGACACAATATGACACAGTGTAAATACCATTACAAACAAGCACATCTCACACACAAAGGTATTTTAGTATGGGTTCAACAAATGCTGCTAAAAACAAAAGTAAAACACATCTTAAAACAAAAACAAAAATATTCTAACATTGTGTTAGCTAATGTCACTCAACACAAAGTATCAATTACACATCTCAACCTGCTTGTGTGGGCAATACATTCTTTTCGACTGTATCAGTGTGCTTCATTTCACTTTTGTCGAATGACGTAAGTCGCTGTAATACACCCTGTTGGGCCATCTGTGCACGTTCCATCTCAATATCTGTTGGACACCAGTAATCGGGTATACAGTCTGTTCACACTTAGTCTAGCAAGTGTGCAGACAAATGTTACGTCTTGCATGAAGGACTAAAAGCCCTGCCCACCCCCAAATTCTGACATCAAAACAACTTAATACTGAATCGAGAGCAACTTTAAATGAAAAATGGACCTTTATTCAGTAACTCTGTAATGAAAACTAAAAGGACGATTAGCAGTGTACTGCACATGACAACAATAAGCTATCTAGTGTAACAAACAGAACTGTTATACAGTACAACTTCTTATCACATTAAGCTTCATTCCTTTACATTACATGATCATAACAGTCAGCTTCAATGTAAATAACTTCACACAAGAAAAGAAAAAGAATTTTATATTACTCTCCCTGGATGTGAAAACACTACCACTGCAACTACATATTCTGTATAGAGAGAGAGAGAGAGAGAGAGAGAGAGAGAATATATATAAGAAACTAGAGATAAAATTATAAGGACTGTAAAGCATATTTCTGCATTACTGATGTTAAACTTATCCCCTTCCATAATGACATTTTTTCATATTATTCTTGCTACATTCATACAATTTTATTCACATTAGAGAGAGACCAAACTGTGAAAGGGTTAATAGCAACTTATCCAATCACTACAAAGGGTATCTCCAAACCATAAAACTGAAGATTAACCGCAAAATATGTCAAGCTCAAGAGAATAAGAACTAGAGATAGCTGCATCAAAAAAGAAAAATTGAAATACGCATCATGTTAAGGGGATTATAAAATACAGGTAGCTGCATCAAAAAAAGAAATATATACTGTACTGCACGCCATGTTGAAGTGATTAAAAAATATGGGGCTCTGCATCAAAACTAAAAGCTCAGCATGTTATGTCACTCTTCAACAAAAATTAATCACACATTTCAACCTTCTTTTGAGGGCAAGACATTCTTTTCCACCGTATCAGTGTGTTTCATCTCACTTTTGTCGAAGGATACAAGGCGGTGTAACAAACCCTGTTGGGCACGTTCCATCTCAATATCTGTTGGACACCAGTAATAATGAATACAGTGTTTATTTCCATTCTAGATTGTGTGCAGACAATGTGTTACTTTAATGGGGGGGGGGGGGATTAATGGAAGTGACTTAAAAGCACAAAAAGCTTATTTCTATCTTCAAAATTATATAATGAATCAAGAGCAGCTTTATGGTACTTAATTCAACAGCAACTTGGTAACTAAACAACTTTACATGAAATTAACAGTATATATGACATCCTAAGGTTATTTGGATGCAGCATTACAAGTCCCTATCAGAACTGTAATGCAGCACCTAATTATTCTTCATTCCTTAATATGACTAATTAAAAATATCTGCTTCCACACACACACAAAATCTGTCCCCATCCCTGATAAGAAATACCACACCCACAGCTGAGTATGGGCTTGAATGAATGAATAGAAAGAAAAGCTAGCACCATGCCTGGAGAGCTTATGTGGTACTAAGACAGCAAAGAAGGAAGGACAATTATATCTGATGCAAAATATGCACTGCAGAAAGAAAAGCAATAATTTTAAAAACAGAAAAAGTATGAGAATCACCACGGAAATCAGTAAGCAACAGGAGGCAGGGTAATAATGAGAAGGGAAAAGCAGAGTAATGGTTGTGCAGTATAAACAGGCAGTCGAGTAAACAGAGTCTGATAGTCAAGGGGGAGATATAACGTGAGCAAAGTGCGGGGGGTCACCCGCTCATTAAGTGACCATGAGTAAGTTAGGTGTGACCCAAGCAAAGACGAGCAAGGAGAGTCTCCCAGCAATGATTAAGATGAGTGGAAATAGACCAAGGATGAACAGAAGGTTTAATGAGATGAAGCTAATTGGTGACCTGGGAGTTGCAGGAAGTTTGTCAGAGGTTATGGAGGAAGCAAGTAGGAATAGGAAAACAATCAAGAACAGGAATGGATTGAGAGGACGTGAGAGACAGTGGAGCAGAACGAGCCAGCATGTTCATTACCGGCAATCCCAACATGACCAGGGACCCAGCAAAATTGCACTGACTTCTTATGTACAGAAAAAAGGAAGAACCACTCTTAAATTTGGGTGAAAAAGGGATGAGAAGAAGATGCCCATTGAGAAGAAAGCGCACTGTGGGAATCAGAGAAGATAACAAAACAGGAGGACAGGGAACGAAAGAGACTTCAGGGCAAAAAGAACAGCATAAAGTTTCGCCGTGAGAACACCTGCAACAGAAGGAAGGGAACTGGAAAAAGGAGACTCATGGGAGACAACAGCAAAACCAACACTGCGAAGAGATTTGGAAGCATCAGTAAAGACAGTAGTAGCAGAAAGGTGAGAAGACGTGTTCAAGAAAACGGAAGCGAAGAGCGACAAGAGAAAGAAGAGACTGAGAACAAGGGTGAAAATAAGAACAGACCACTGGAGAAGGCAGAAGCCAAGGGGGGAAAGAAACAGGATGAAGAGGAAGAATGGGTGGAATGATGAAACCAACACTCTGATGAAGTGTGGGGATACTGAGGGAGAAAGGAAGGAAGAGATGAGAAGCAGACTCAAAACAATGGCAGAGAGAGGGAGGACAGGGAGCAATTTGTTAGAAGGAAACTGAAGCAGACATGCATAAGACTTAACTGTAAGGAAAGAACAAGAGGGAGGGGAAGGGATGCCCGATTCGACGCAACGGCTTGTGATCAGGGTTGACTGAAAGGCATCCATGGCTAAACAAAGACCAGTATGATGAAGAGAATCAAGTTTCGAAAACATACCGGCAGAGGCAGAAGAACAGACTTGACACCCAGAATCGAGTTTAGAAAGAATAAAGACAGAGTGGAGATGAAGAAGTGTGGTGTGATCTGAACCACACGAAAGATGAGACAGAGTTTGTGGTAAGTGAAGATGAAGAAAAGTGGAAGAACGAAGGAAAAAACTATGCACATTCCAGTTTAACTGAGAGTCAAAGACAAGACCAAGAAAGGCTGTAGAAGATCGACAAGGATGAAGGGTGTCTTACAAGTACAGAGGAGGTTGAGTTATAATATGGGAATGGGTAAATGACATTGCATAAGACTTGGAGGGAGAGAAACAAAAACCACGAGTGATGGCCCAAGTGGAGGATGCTGCAATGGCAGACTGAATAAGAGATTGGAGACAAAGGAGATCCGAATCTGCAGCATAAAAAGCAAAATCATCAATATTTAGAGGTGGAAACAGCAGGAGGCAGCGAAGACAATACCATTAACAGCGATGAAAAAATGGGTAATACTGAAGACAGCCCTCGGGTACACCATGACGATGGGGGAAGGCACGGGAGAGATGGGCACCAAGGCGGATAAGGAAGGTACAGAGGGAAACAAAATTTTGAAGAAAAACACCAACGTTACCATGAAGACAATGCAAAATATGATATCACCATGTAGTATCATAAGCCTTTTCAAACTAAAAAAAAATTAAGCAATGACAGACCGGCAAAGGGAAAAGGCAGAACGGACAAAATACTCCAGACAAAAGAAAAGATCTACAATGCTACGAGCTTTTCGGTATCCAAACTGTAATGGGGAAAGTCGACATTGGGTGGGATTGAAAATGCCACATAAGTTGACAATGAGTATGAGCTTGAGTGGCCATGGATCAAGAGTTATTTTATTTTAGCTTTGGAGGCTTTCAAGCACCTCTTCCTTAATTACTTACTTTCCTTATTTCATATTTTTGTATGATCTTTAAATCTTTTATCTACTGACAATTATAGCACAAATAATATACAAGAATATATTAATATTCCAAACATAGAAACAAACTTCCAAGTCTCTGCCACACACTCTTCTTGCTGAACAAAAGACACTGCAACTTAGCATTATACATATACATACATACATCACCTAATCCTGTGTTGCCCTATGAGAAGTGTGGGAGCCCGGGGCTAGGCAAGTTAGTCCTGACATTTAATATAAGAGTGACCAGCCTCATTCATCCCAGAGAGGCATTACGTGAGCAATAAACCCCAACCACCCCTTGGATATCACAAATAAAAATAAAATAAAGACCTGTAAAACATTTAGCTTTACAGCAAATAGTCTGATTTTATCCTTTTATTACAACTGCAATCTATCTATAGCCAGACACCTTAATCTCCAGAGGGATGGCTTCAAATCAGATGCTTCCATGAAATCCTGTACTCTGCCATCAAGCTACCATCTCCAACTCACTCATAAACCTCTCCATTCCATCCCTCTATCTCATCCTCAGGCTCCCCCTTACCCTCCCCCATTCCACTATATATTTAGTTTTGTACCTGCTACATTCAGAAAATTTTATTCAGCTTAGGGAGATAAATCAGGTTGCAATGGAAAGATATTCTAATCCCATCACTAGAAACTGTTGCTCCAAGATAGATAAAATGATCTCAAGGCAGCAATAATAAAGCAAACGAATCACGTTAATGGAGTTTAAAAATTTGAGTAGCAGCATAAAGCTCAGCACCCATTATTTTCACTCATAACCAAACATTAGTCACACTTCTCAACCTTCTTTTGAGGACAAGACAAAAGCTCAGCACCTGTTATCATCACTCATTGCTAAACATTAATCACATTTTTCAACCTTCTTTTGAGGGCAAGACATTCTCTTCCACTGTATCAGTGTGTTTCATCTTGCTTTTGTTGAAAAGCAAGGTGCTGTAATGCAGGGTACAGTACACACAAATTATAAGGGGGTTAACAGTGGCTATTCCAGATCATCACTCCCTCCAGAACTTAGTGTCTTATGGAGGTTTACGAAAAACATAAATCTCTTTGTTGAAGGCAATACAAATACACTTTTAGCTGTATCAATACAAGCTCAACGTGTTAATGTCACTTGTCAACGAACATTAGCCACATATTTCAACCTTCTTTTGAGGGCAAAACATTCTTTTCCACTGTATCAGTGTGTTTCATCTCGCTTTTGTCAAAGGACACAAGGCGCTGTAACAAACCCTGTTGGGCACGCTCCCTCTCAATATCTGTCGGACACCAGTAATAACAGTCAGTGCTCACTACATCTAAAATCAGTATAGGTAAAAATGCTACTTTATATGAAAAGCTAAGTAACATGTTTCTAGCTGGTTAAAAAAAAAAAAATCATTTTAAGCTTCATAAAAATTCATACAGGTTCACAGGCAACGTTAAATCAGAAGCTGATCTTTATTCATCTACAAGTTAATAATGGAGCAACTTTAACAAAGGCAATACTTGTGAGCAAATGCATGACACTTCCCAAAGTTTTTATATGCAAATAAATGTATTGGCATTTAAAATTACTGTATTATGAAATAATCACAAAACAAACAGGCTAAAGGGCACATTTTAATAGAACTAGCCCCATACAATAACTGCATTAGAACTTTACAGAACACATGCCTTTAATGAGGGGGTGTTTGGTATCTGGTAATTCTCTGCCTGTTTTTAGGTGGTTTTACACCAACTGTACCACAGTATGGAGGCTACAGTAACCAATTTTAAGACTAAAAATATCCATAAATTTTGAGAGCGTCTCAAGATGCTGATCCTACATACATGCAGAATAATTTTCTGGACATTTTGTCTGAGAAATGTAGGCATGAGGCTGTGGCAAGAAAGAGTTCATAAGAACAAGAACACTTAAGTACTGCAGAGGGTTGGGGGACATGGGAAATATAACAAGATCTAACTACTGATGACTACCTAAGCAGTTTCCTGAAACTGTTGTAGAATTAATACTTATTAATTTCCATTCCACGCAATATATATATATATATATATATATATATATATATATATATATATATATATATATATATATATATATATATATATATATATATATATATATATATATATATATATATATATATATATATATATATATATATATATATATATATATATATATATATATATATATATATATATATATATATATATATATATATATATATATATATATATATATATATATATATATATATATATATATATATATAATGTATAATGTATATATATATATATATATATATATATATATATATATATATATACAGTATATATATATATATATATATATATATATATATATATATTTATATATATATATATATATATATATATATATATATATATATATATATATATATATATAATGTATATATATATATATATATATATATATATATATATATATAATGTATATATATATATATATATATATATATATATATAAAATGTATATATATATATATATATATATATATATATTTATATATATACATACATACATAATTATATATTATCACCCTTATAAAAAAAAAAAAAAAAAAAAAAAAAAAAAAAAAAAAAGCACCACTGTATTTTACACTGCTACCAAGTTGCCTATAAACACTGAAGTAAAACAACCCAATTTGGAGACCATTGCTGTTAAATATTTCATAACATGACACTGATCATGACACTGCTGTTAAATATTTCAAAACATGACACCCCTTGAATCTGGTGATGTTTTACTCTTGCTCCCTTCAGACAATTTTGTGCAACTCCAGAGACATCTGGTTGGGGCAAATGGTGATTTTCTTGCCCATCATTACAAACTGTCTCTCTAAAGCATAACAAATAATCTGTAGGATGCAAAAAATAAAATATACATCACCATGCTGAGCAAAATATACAGGTAGCTGTAAAAAAATAAATAAAGTTGAGAGCATTAAGAAGTATGAGTAGTTGCATAAAACCCAGCTCAGCATGTGATAATGTTACTAGTTGCCAAGCATTAACCACACAGTTCAACCTTCTTTTGAGGGCAAGATATTCTTTTCCACTGTTTCAGCATGTTTCATCTCGCTTCTGTCAAAGGATGTAAGGCGCTGTAATACACCCTCTTGTGCCATCTGTACACGCTCCATCTCAATATCTGTTGGATACCAGTATTGAAAACAAAGGGCCTGTCTTTTTCGGAGGTTCAGAAGCTTTCTAAGACCTCTTTCACAGCAATTTTTTCCATACAGCATGTGAATTTTCTCTTCTACATTCATTATGTTTAAGCATTCACAGTCTGCATATATGATACACAGAAAATCCTAACATGCCATACACAAACACAGGCCAGTTTGAAGGAGGTGTTAGGGAGCTTCCTTTGCTGATGATAATGCAAGCCCAGGTCACTCAACTTGCCACTGTACAGAAAGTCCTCATATGCTGTCCCCCCCCCCCCAAGTCCACAGTAAACTTGAGATAAATTGCCTAGCAACCTCTTCAGTTCATGGATGTCTTTTATATTTTATTCTTGGTACTTCTGAATGGCTTTGTTAAGATTTATTATTATTATTATTTTTTTTTTCCCCAGTGAAGGGGTAAATATAGTCACCAATAACCCGACTACCACAAGTCTTCTAAAGTAAATGTTATTCTGTGGAGTATCAAGAATAATATATAAAATACAACACCAAGTTACAGGGGCTAAATTTCTATCACTAAAGAAAATTTATCAGTAGTCCCCCCCCCCCCAATCCTCAACATATAATGAGGTCTGTACGTCTATAACCAGAAGCCATAATCCTGTAAGAGATGGCCGTCTTGCTTTAGTAGCTTGTTTTATGGGAAGGGGCACTAACGCTCCACCAACCCACTTGTTGTCATGTTGGAAATAACAGTTGGTTATATGGCTACCACCCAGCACTGTAAATGGTTTCCTAGCTTACAGGAAATCATTACACTCTAATGAGGTCTGCATGCATTTGTTCCCTATTGTCCATTACACAAGAAATATTACCTGCATCATAAATGCCCTAAATGATGACAAAATAATACTGTTTTTCGTTCACATAAACTTTCTGTATAGCTAACTAAATTCATGAGCACAATACCATATAAGCACATTTTATTGAATATAGCTATCTATACCTAGGTTTATCTACATAATAATTATGATTAGTACACCATTTTTGTATCACACTATATCAATTTCATGATACATTATCAGATCCACAAATAACACATACAATGTTTCAGGGATAATAAGCAATAAATAATTGTCTAGGAAAACTAATGGAATTATGGATAGTTACTTTACCTAGTATGGCAGTAATCAGAACTGCCCTAATATAACCTGTAAGAAGTCTTTGAATAACTGACCTGTAAAAGTACAGGTAGTCACGTTCCACAGCATAAGCTCTTACTATAAATAAATAAATAATTACAGTATACATCTGCATGAAAAATATCACTGGCTCATATGGTGAGAATGAGCTACTCTGTATAAAATTCTTGCATGATACATCCATCATCTGATTCTGTGTTGCCCCATGAGGACTGTTGGAGCCCGGGGCTATGCAAGTTGATCCTGGCATTTAAGATGAGTGACCAGCCTCACTTATCCCCTAGTGACATTATGTGCTTAATAAACCCCAACCATCCCTTGGATAGAAACCTGCACAGACTCAATCCAACTGGAGCACCTTAATTGCCACTAAATCACCAGGCACCATAATTTGGTTATATGGCTACCACCCACCATAGTAAATGATTTCCTGGTGTACAGGAAACCATTTGGCTCGTCACTCATTGTAAAGTCACCCACAGGCAGAAAAAAAAGGAAAGAATGAAGAACACAAAGACAGAAAAGTAAATGTAAAGGTACCCATAGGCAGAAGGTGGAGGAAAGAATGAAGGAAATAAAGACAGAAGAGGAAGGAAGGAATGGAAGAAAGAGAGGAAAGGGCAGTCACTCGAGAGCAGCACGACATCGAGTGAGTGGATGGTGAGCACCCCCACCTACTTACATGATACAAATAAAATTTACTAATGCACTACACGTGATAAATCATGAACAACTTGCAATCTCCCAATCATGACATCCAAATTCAGAATTACCCTTCAGTATGATTTTTATATTGTGGTAGGTGGGTGCGCTCACCATCCACTCACTCAATGTAGTGCTGTTCTCAGGAGTCTGCCCTTTCCTCTCCTCCCTCCATTCCTTCCTTCCTCTTCTGTCCTTCTTTACTTCATTCTTTCATCATCCTTCTGCCTATGGGTGACTTTACACTTCCTCTTTTGTCTTTCTTTCCTTCGTTCTTTCCTCTTCCTTCTGCCTATCAGTGACTCTACACTGAGTGACATGCCGAATGGTTTCCTGTATACCAGGAAACCCATTTACTATGCTGGATGGTAACCATATAACCAAATTATGGTGCCTGGTAGTTTAATGGGTAATTACGGCACTCGAATCGGATTGAGCTGGTGAAAGTTTATATCCAAGGGATGGTTGGGGTTATTGCTCATGTAATGCCACTCAGGGATGAGTGAGGCTGGTCACTCATCTTAAATATCAGGACCAACTTGCCTAGCCCTGGGCTCCAATGCTCCTCATGGGGCAATGTAGGATTGGACAATGGATGGATGAACTGCTATCCAAAACTATAAATATCATTCAGTATTGGGTAGACCTCTTATAGTAACAATTGTGCCTACATCCATTACCCCCCCCCCTCACCTTAAAAACAATGACACCTTTTTCTCATTCCTACAATCCTATGATAATTTTATTTAGCTTCGGGGACATCTCTTCTAGTGAATGGTTTACAATACTAATAATCATCCTTTACCTAGCAAGTACTATCCAGTTCTTTATATCTTATTCTTCTACCCAATGAAAATTATATTTAGCTCCAGAGAGACCCATCATCATGTTGGAGCTAAATTTCTTCTTCTTTTACTGGACTAAAACAGCAGCCTAGTCTAGGGGCCCCTATGCCCTTGAGGTGGCAATACTGTATACCATATACATTTTTAAGAATTACTGGTACCTGCACTTCATTTTTCTACAAGAAAACCATTCACATGAGAGGGTTAAGTCAACATGACCTAGTTTTCATAATCTCCCACTGCCACCTAAGGTAATAAAAGATGTTTAGTCAAATAACAACGAACATGCCAAATCAATGCTTTGAGATATAGTTAAAAAGTTTTGTTGTATCTAATTCACCAGTAGCCCGATTTCAATAAACAATGTCTCAAAAAACAGAGCCGGTAAAATACTTAAGACACAAATGGATAAAGTACAAAATACTGTATAAGATATATCAGCTTATAATGCTGATCATTTATTAACCCCACACCAGAGTACCTCTATGGGGGGGGGGGAGATGAAAACCACAAAAATGAGAAGTAGGATAATCACCACCCCATGTACAGTAGTGCCGCATGTATTTAAGTGCCGTGTGTGTGTGTGTGTGTGTGTGTGTGTGTGTGTGTGTGTGTGTGTGTGGTGGTGGTGGTGGTGGTGGGGGGGGCAACAGCAGTCCTGTATATCGTCAATCTAGTGCATTCCGTTCATCATTGTTTCAGATTAGGACCATTGCCACGTTTGTCAGTTTCCACTGATCCAGTTAGCCACTTTGCCGAGTACAGAACGAACTCTATGCTCACCTAAACTGTGAATGCTGAGGAATGATGATCGACAAACATCATAAGTCACATCAACATGCTCAACACAATAGCTAATCATAAGTGACTTCCACGATTTATGGCCCTTGACGAGAGGCCACTTCTTAGCAACACTTTTCACATAACTGGCAATGTAACTTTTCTATCTGTTAAATCACTCATTGCCCAAAAAGCCGTAAACAGATCACTCACTTTATAACTGCCCATGTTGTTGAAGCAGCCATACTTACAAGGAAAGATTTTCGTAGCTGCCACTTCCTATTTGTGCTATAACTCACGTATGCTTCCCCAGCATTTCGTTTTTGCTTGAAAACTACTTGTTTCCAAGAAGATGGATCACGTTTTTGCTTCCATGAGCGTTCAGGGACCTCCTGGTAGTCATCACTCATGTTGCGATGTAAATCACTGTAAATCTGAGGTGAAAATAATGTAATAAACCAAAAGCACGTCTGTGTGGCTTACAATGTAAACAGAACTGGGAAGGGCAAAATCTGGCCACACCCACCAGACGACACACCCACAAAACACAGCCACCAATTGAATGTGGGTGTGACATCATCTTGCAATCCACCGCTCACTGGCAGCCTGGAAGAAAGCTTGCTGACATAGTTGTTTTTCTTCCACTACAACTTCCTCCGGAGAGAGACAGGCCACGTGTGCCAACCTATAGCATGCTGGGACAAGAATCTACTTTGTTGTATACGACATCTGATCATGTTGTAAAGATGAACATATCACAATAATGTTTCCACTGGATGGAAAAATGGCGGACGAGTGTGCCGCAACCTAAATCTCAATTTTAAATATTTGGCACGTTCATCATTGTTCGACTAAACACCTCATATCTACCTAAGAGTTTACTTTCACAACCTTGCTATTGTCACACTGCAGAGGCAGGTGTGATAGCTTTACCTACTCTGCAAAGTAGGATCTGTTTCTCCAGTTGAAACTTGCCTCAGTGTAGTCTTATCAAAAGAGATGGCACTCTCGAATATTACTGGATGCTATCATTCTTGTTCCATGTCTGAGTGCTGGCAGCAAATGAGTACTCCATTGTGGTGAAAAGCCCAAACTGCCAGTAGCAGTAGTTATCTGTTCAGGTGTGGTTCTTGGGAAAATTTTTTTGGTGCTGTCCTCCTTGTCCTGGGTCTTAATTTCAGTAAAATGGGAATAGTTCTTTGTGAAAAAACAAATACTTGTACTGTAATCAAGGTACTACTAAAACAAAACACCTAATGAAGAATTTCAGTAGTTATGGTCCTTGGGAATGGTCTTCAGTGTTGTATTTCTAGTTCAATAGATGAATGACAGTACAAAAGTTCAATGGAAAAATAACCATCAGTTACTACCAACTTATAAAAATCAACATATACCTGTACAAATATGCAATATCATATTTCTAGCAAACTGTACACAGTACCATCATAAACTACTATGTAAGTAGCTCTTGTCCTCAGTTATCAGGATGACAATACAGTATTAAGACAATAATTTAGTCATAACATAAGCACAGTATATACAAAGTCAACTAGTCATTACAACGGATCTGGTCTTGACATTAAGAAGCAATACAATATATACAGATAGTTAACTTTGTCATCACAACATATCTGAAGCTATAAAAAGCAAACAATAGGTGTAGGTCGATGAATACTCTACAAAGTACCCTCAAGAGGATTAGCACTAACTACTATGTTAGTATGTCATAACCCATCACCACATCTATGCAATGTAACAAGAAAGCATCCACTTCCCAATAATTATAGTTTTTCATACAAACACTAACTTCCGCGACATGGTACAGACACTGTAACCATTCTTTGTATCCAATTAACCCCCTCATTCCAATGATGTGTTCAAGTTTATTCTTCCTATTTACAGGCAATTTTATTTAGCATAAGAAAGAATTCCTATGTTAAGGAGGTAATTAACAATAAATTTAACCTCCATTATGAAAAATATTAAGCAAAACAGAATTCTGTTGAGGAAAAATAAATGAACTAAATAAATAAAAATACACATCTCAGAACTGCAGGGGCTCAACATGTAAAGTATTACTGCAGAGCATGGCATGCATTCTCTTTGGACAGAGGCCCTCTAGCACCTCTTCCTTACCAGTTTACTTTTGCATATGGCCCATTAATATTCTTTGGTATGCTACCTAGGCAATCAGAATCAATAAATATATATATATATATATATATATATATATATATATATGTAAATAGCTTAAAGAATATGAATGGAAGGACCGCAACAGTGTATACAGGTTAAGGAAGAAGCGCAAGAAAGCCTACTCAGCTGACATTAATATGGGCCTCTGTATGACACTGATATGAGCCTCCATAACATCAAATTATAAATTACTGGGAAGTCGAGAACAAACTGATATTCAGGTATTTTACAAGCCAACTTCAGAAAAAGTACGACTTTGCCCGGAGGCAGAGGAAGTCAACCGTAACCATCTCTGAATGAAATGTATCAAAGAAGTACAGAACAGACATACAGTACTGTACAGCATGAAGCATTTACTCATCTGCTTTGATTAGCAGTTATGCAAGGTGAACAATTAACAAGGATACAAGACAGTGACCAAACAACCAAAGATGAAAGAAATGTTATGCATCAGAATCCCAGAAAACCTTCACGTGAAAAACGCAAGTTATAGCACTTAAATTTGTACGCTACACCTTTGTACTGCCTATTAATATTCAGCACTGTTTTGTAAAGTTTATATTACAGGAATTAAAATTCTAAGAAAATAAACTTAAGTCAACAGCTAAGGTTCCCAAAGTACTGCAATATACACATTTAAGAATTTTCTGGGATCCACCTAATGGAAGTCCAATAAACCAAAGAAACACACTGGCCAACACCACAGTACAATACTGCACAACATATTCCCCGGCACCACAGGAAGACTCCACGCCACCAACTGTGCGAGTACCTTCTTTGGCAGGTAGTGTGACCTTTTCCTCGGTCTCTGCATGTCGCATCTGGGACTTGTCAAAACCCGTAACTCCCTGGAATATGCTCTGGTGAGTCTTCTCTTTCTCGATATCTGCAGCATTACACCAGAAGAAATGTTGATGATGTAATCATATATGACGTGGCTAAAAAGAATCACTGAAGCAGCAGTTTGCTTAGCTACATTGCAGCACCAGTAGCAGTAGCACCAACAGCAACAGCAGCAGCAGCAACATGACTAGTGTACTATGAAACAAATGAAATGGTACAATTGTCTCAAATGAAAAGTAATTAACTTAACTTTATGCACCAAAAGGTAGTCATTATATCTCATTCACTCATCAAATGAAAGGCCTGATGGATTTTACCTAATATATATATATATATATATTAACCAGCTCTTCCTATTACAAAAATCAAATTTTCTGCTAAACTAGTACTATACCAAAATACTGGAGGGTCAGAATACAAGTGCTATAAAACACAATACTTCAAACAATTCAGTAAAAAGAAGTCCAAAATGAGCTATGTAATCCTGTAGCTAAATAATACAGGTTTTCCATGGTATAACTGGGACTAGCCTAAAGACAACACAACCTAAAAAAATCAATCTCATACAGTGCACTAATGCATTATGAAACAAAGGCCACTTATCTACCCAGTATGACTGTAAATCAAGTTTGCCTTCACAGATCGTGTGTAAAATACTACAAGGGGAGTCCACTGACGTTAACCCTCTCACATACATTAATCTTCCATGTCACAGTCTAATTTGTTTCAACTGGACCAATCAATCACACTAAATTTTCATGTAAGATGTTTCAAACTTTACTTCATAATGTGGAGTATCTTGCAATACTATTGAGGCAATCCACCAATCGCCTTCCACCTAATCTAACTGTTTTTGACAAAGAGGAGAGGATGGAGGGTGAAAGAAAGACGAAGAGAGTGTATGTGAGTGAGGTGGAGGGGGGAAGAGGGAGGGGGAGGCCGAGGATGAGATGGCGGGATGGGGTGGAGAGGTATATACGAGAGGGGGGTGTGAGTTGGGTGCAGGGCAGTGAAATGGCGGGGGACAGGATGACGTGGAGGCAATTTGTTTGTGGCCACCCCAAATGGGATTGAGGCATCTGGCAATAGATAGATAGATAGAAAGATTAATGTTCACTATAGTCGCGGAGCACAACTCTGAGGTTGTCATTATCGTATCCTGGCAACCTACCATTCAAAAGTGCGTCTGATTTTGCATCATATTACACACAAATCATATTATTATGAACGAATATATTATACACGAATATTATTATTCACGAATCACATGCGTCTCATTATTATATACGAAATCAGACGAACTTTTGAATGGAAGGTTGTCAAAGCACAATGATAACAACCTCAGAGTTGCACAACGCTACTATAACAAACCATGATGGGATATACTGTACTATATTATGTAGTCAATTAAAGATTTCCATCCATAAAAACACTCCAGGCCCCCATCATCTGCGACAAAAGAGCAGCAACGGTGGTTCAAGTGAAAGAAACATGCCATTCATTAACAAACTGTACTTTTCATTAACATTCTTATTACTGTATCTTCCATTACACATCATACAAGGCTTTTCATATCCTTTCTGCCTGCTTTTGTGCAACAAGTGCCCTTATGACATTTATCTACCTGGTCACCTCCCTTTATCCCAGAGAGGGTGGCCACAAACAAATAATTTCCTTGTTATCCAGTCCTCTGCCATCATGATACACTCTCTTGGCTCTCTCCAAGTCACAGACTGAACTGGAAGGATGGGACTGGAAACTACTGGTGTTGTGATGAGGAGGGGTAGATTGAGATGGTTTGGGCATGTTGAGAAGATGAAGGATGACAATTGGGTGCGGAAGGAGGGAAGTATAAACATTGGGGGTTGAATTGCAAGATGCAGATAAAAAAAAAAAGACCTGGGACAAGGTCATAATGTGACCTCAGGGATAAGGGACTGAATAGGTAGGCTGTCCGAGTCATTAAGTGACCTGGGCCGACGCATGAAAGCATGTTGGACATGCATCACTTGGTATATACAACTGATGACTGAATTTCATTCCCGCCCCTTCCTCCCCCCATCCATCCCATCCTCACCCTTCAAAATTTTAAGGAAAGAAAGGCCTAGCCCCCCCCCCCCAACCAAAATTTTAAGACTGAAAACATGTATTTTTGAAGCCATTCATGAAAAATTAACCCTTTGAGATTTTCGACCCTCCACTGATTGTGTCTGTGCCAGATTCAGCTGGGCGAACACAGCACACTGTCTCGCTGTGGCAATATTTGTACTTCATCAGCCACTGTACACTTATGTTTTATGACAGACTAATGAATCTGGTACCGTTTTAAAGTTGGATAGTTGCTCTTTATCATGGCATGGTTGATATAGGTAAATACGATAGCTTAAAAACTAATAAAACAAGTTAGCCAAAAAGGAAAAATCGCACACCCTTCCGTGGAAAAATGTTTGGGAGGGGGCGGGGGGGAGGTATTAGAGTTACCTGAGATTTTATAGCACCACTTCAATCTACAGCATATTCCCCTTCTACTGATATATATTCTTGGTAAAGTACAAGTTGGGTGTCATTGTAAGCCTAATAGATGCTCTTTATGCTAGTACCAGCATCATTAAAACGATATATGAGAGGTAAATAGGACGAGCTGAAGTTAGCTAAGAAGGGAAAATCAAATACCCTTCTGCAGAAAAATATTTGTAAAAAAAATAGGTTTTAGAGTCACATGCATTCTGATTGCACCATGTTAATCTACAGTACATTCTTTTTGGACTGATATATAGGTTATGGCATTTTATGCTATATTTCATTAAGATACACTGACGAAAATTAATACTTCCAGTTGACGCATCAACATTGTGCTCTCGCTGTCACGCAGGCAAATGTCCACTCTGGTAATACTGATATTATTCATGGTAAAAGCCTATTTATTATGCATGCCTGTCTGATCTACTCGTCACTGTAAAAACAAATAGTTGAAAAAGGATAAACAGGATAGTGCATGTGGAACAAACCCACATAGGCAATGGAAAACGTGCAAAAAAAAAAAATATTGTTTCTTATGACTCAAATTCGAGTCATCAGAATCTCAATGGCTAGATTTACGATGACGCAAAATTGCGTCGTCAGAATCTCAAAGGGTTAATATGGGGGAGGGGGGGTCTATCAGCTGTATACATTACACAAAATCAATACTAACATTAAAAATTTCATGCATGGAAGAGGGTTAAAGGGAAGCTGCTACTATATACACATGTAGATATTTTAAAGACCCTAAGTCTTAAGCATAAAATCATTGTTTGTATATTTTAAAAATGCTAGCAATCAAACAATAAATAAAGACATAACTAAATAGGTTTGAACTAAATATCAAATGAATAAAGACAATATACACAGAAGCTGCACCTGCCTTATATCATAATGTTCGATCTCTTATCATATACTGTACATACAGTACACTGATTCATACCAAGGCCAATACGGTCACGGCAGTTTCAGTTGTGAGACAGAACTGAACATATGAAAACAACTTTAATATTCAGCTGATCATGCACACTTGTTTAACAGAAATGTACTCCACAATCACAGTCAATACAGGTAAAGGTAGCACTATTGTTACACAAGTTGAGTACCGGGTATTTAGTCAAGGTAATGCATAGTTGTGTCATTTGTTCACATGCCTTTCTGTACAGAATCTGAAATGTTTATTCAAGAATTTCCTTCCAAACAATTAGTATTACAATATTTGAGTTGAATAACAAAACTCCAGCATCAGGCAGTTTTTTTTTTTTTTTTTTTTTTTTTTACCAAGCATTCTTATTAATAATTCCTGTCAGATTGTGTGCTAAAGCCCCAAGCAAAAAGTTGTACTAACTAGTTTCTTTCATTCCTCCCTCCCCCAAAATTTTAATATCAAAATATTAAATACGTTTAACTACCCAGCTCTAGGGTTATTCAACTGTCCATAGTTTATTAAAGACCAAGCCTTAAACTCCCTTGAAGGGGAAAGTCTCTTCTTGACTAGCCAGTCACTTATCATCCAAGTCCTATTTATCAGTCATCAACATACTGGAGCCTTCACTTATCACAAATAACAATCTTTCTTCAAAAATGTCTACTGAACTTTCACAACTTGTACATTAACAAGGAACAAGTTCTCCACAATAAACAGCCTGATCTCAAAGCAAAATTGAAATGAGCATTAATTGCAGCTTAGTAGTTCTGTATGAGTTTGCAAGATGTTAAACTGTGAGTTTGGCTGATATGACTGAAATGCTCGTTAAATCCCCCTGCTCTTACATCATTTTTTTTTTTTTTTATTACTGGCAGAAGCAGATTTTAAAATCATGCAAAATTTGACAATTTACATGTGCCTGCTGGCATAAAGAGAAGTTGCATTATGTTAACTCATAATTATGGAGAATTAATGAGCAAAGTTAAATTGCTGCATCATCCCTGTATTTACCCTGGACATGTTACTGCCTTTACTAGCCGATCAATGTTAAACTTTTAGGTGAAGCAGATCAACTAGTTGTGACTTCTACCTTCTTTAGCAGGAAGGGCTATTTTTTCCTGGGTTTCAGCATGACGCATAGATGACTTGTCAAACTCTGTTACTCCCTGGAATATGCTCTGATGTGTTCGTTCTGTTTCAATATCTGCCAATGAAATTATCCACCTAGATAGTACATACATTACAAGTCTATCCTAATATCAATATTATAATGATTCAGAAACACTCACTGCAAACAACTTCGATATTAAGTACAGTATTCAACTGTCCCTGAGTAATACTGTGCTACAGAACAGTACTACTCTACATGTGGAATGTCTCATTTCCACTTAATGGAGCACCTACCTCTAAAACCACATGTGTACTTCTTTCACCTCCTTCAGCTTGTGCTTTGTGAACATCATCAGTAATTTATTGCATATCAGATAATTCTGATTCAGCTTAGTACAGCACCCCAGGCCATGCTTCACTAAAAGCTATGCAACCCATGCTACAGGTGTGTGCTACATTTCTTTCAGTTGCAGCTGAAATTTTTCAATGAAGTAACTTGCACCAGATACTATGCTACATACACCACATGCCAGTAGTTTAGCTTACAGTGCAAGTTACATCACTGATAAAGTTCTGCAACAGTTTACAAACATGAAGCACATACACGTAGTGTGGCTCACGTGGCTGTTGGTGTCAGACTGACTGTAGTGAATGCTGTACCCAACTCCTCCAGTTCAAAGTCATTCCTGAGCTGAGCATTTATATAAGTAGGGAGGAAGAATAAAAAAATGATGTACTCATGCTGAGGGGGTGAAATCCAAATAAACCACAATCAACTTCCCACATAAAACAAGAAACCAGGCACATGCAAGACACACACCTTCCTTTGCCGGTAAGACTATTTTTTCCTTGGTGTCTGTGTGCTTGAGGTTGGCTGCGTTGAATCCCTCCACCGCCTGAAGGTGTGCTTTGGCTTGCTTCTCTGCCTCCACGTCTGCAAGCACCACACCATGCAGAGGAACGCCATGCACAATAAAAAAATGTGCTGGAGGACTGGTTCAAGGATTGTTTGTGGGAAAGGATGTTGTGTGTGAAGGATTGGTCTGTATTTCATAGTACTGTATTAAAATCTGCCAAGGTGGTACACTAGCAGTTTTTCCTTACCAATAATGGAATTTCTCTTACTAACAAGTCAGGGACATTTTTCAATGCCAATTTTTCCCATACAAGTGGTACCATAAATTGAGGGTAATATGTAAATTAGCATTATTCTAGCAATGGAACTTTAATGGCAAATTATTCTGTAATTTACCATGGACTTATGAGGGAAAAGCTTACATTTTACTGTAAATATCAACCTATAGCATATTATACAACTTGGTTCATTTACATTAACTACGTCAATACTAAAGTAATATGAAAAGCAAAGGAAGAAAGGTAAATCAGACAAAAACTCAGGAGGTGCTAGGAAGCCTCCTCAGCAGACAAGGATGCAGGTGTGTGTGTGTGGGCAGGAGAGGGATACTTGTGGGACTATGGAAATAACCATATGGATACTGTAAGCCAAATAAAGCACAAAAGTGACTGAGTTTGGTCCTTAAATCTCTTACATTCTTAAGCAGAGCAATTTTTTTTCCATTAAATATCTTTTAGACTTACAATAGTATACAATGTGAACTGTGATATGTGATGTGCTCATCATCATCACACATTTGCCAGAGTTCTTAGGGAGTTATATGTAGTGTCAAGCAATTAAATACTGCCAGACTTACAATAGTATACAATGTGAACTGTGATATGTGATGTGCTGATCATCATCATCACATTTGCCAGAGTTCTTAGGGAGTTATATGTAGTGTCCAGGAATTATATACTGTCAAACAATTATCCATCCATCCATCCATCATCCTATCCTATGTTGCCCCATGAGGAACATAGGAGCCTGGGGCTAGGCAAGTTGGTTCTGATATTTAAGATGAGAGTACTGTATAAAAATGACCAAGCTCAGCCCATACTTTACAAAACAAGTAAATAAATGAATAAACAAATGCTCCATGCATCTGACAAACATATAGCAAGAAAATACTGTACCTACAGCTAACCATTTCATATAAAATACTCGATGATAAATTCCAAAAACTAAAAGCAAAAAAACTTAACCACTACACCACTCTAAAGCTAATTGCTAAAAAATCATCAGACATAAATTCTACTGAAAGCCAGACATACATCATGCAGGTCTCAAAACACCAAAATCCTACTATGATCAATGTAGTGTCACCCATCACCGGTTACAGAAGTACCACACTGTTCAAAAGCCAAACTGAGTAAGACGTGCAGCAATGAAAAGCAGAGCAAGAGCTTGCGGTAATCGCAAAAGCAGCGTTCTGCATTAAAAAAAAGCCCGTGGTTCTTCCTATTAATCTTTTCACTGCTGACAAGGCCACGGTTGTGTCACTCCAAACTGGCCTAAGGTGTTTCCAAAATACACGTACTGTACTACGTACAGTGACTCCTTATAGACATAAGACTCTAAAATTCTATTGCTGTTATTCACGACAAAGAGAGAGAGAGAAATGCATTATGAGGAGCTGCATACATTTATGCCAAAATCACAATGTAAAAATTTTTGGATACAGTAATTGCAGCAACCAAATTTCCATAAAAATATCAGATATACAGTACTGTATCCCTAAAATAGCACCTGCAGCCCTCCCTTTTTTTTTTCTTTTTACTACATTTATTAAACCTGGTGTAGAATGGAGAGCTGTGGAGCCCTACAGATAGTCTATAACACAGTACTCACCATCTTCTGTCCAAGGTTCTTGACAAAGCCTAATAAGCAGGCATCAATCTCTAATCGTACAGTGCATTAATATTTTCTATTTGTATAGTGCATGAAATTCTGGATACTGCACTAAATAAAAATACACTTAGCATGAAACACCGCAACATCCAAGATCTTGTGGGAATCATCAGTGAGAGCCATTTGAAAAAAATTTGTGAAGGGTAACCCCCCCCCCCCCAAAAAAAAAAAAAAAAATCCTGTAAATTGTGCTGCTATGCTTACAATGATGGTGCAATAAGGTAAATATCCAGTTCATATTACTGGTACTATTTTACACGCGGTGAGGGGGAGGGGGATTGTTTAACCAAATCAGAACCTTTAGTTTATAAGCAAGCAACATACCTCACTCTTGTTTGTAAGCACACATTTCACACTGAATTGAAAAGTGTGCCCACTTGTGCCCTACCTTGAGCTGTGGGCAAGACGATGTGTTCAGAGGTGGATGTACGCTTCAGTCGCTCACCACGGAACTCAGTAATGTCATGCATCAGCTCATTGTGATGCTTCTCTTGCTCCACATCTGCTCATCATGCAATATCCTTGTTAGCCATGCAAAATGTCAGTCACACAACAATCGTCAGACATGCATTAAGGGGTGAAAAATGAATCAGTGGTTAGGCATGCATTAAGGACATTGAATAGGAATGAATGGACAAGCATACAGTATGGTTAAATGCAGGTATCCCTTATTACACAACATGTCCGATTATTTGATGATACAATTCTATTCAGCCAAGGCAAATGGTCAATAATTTACTTGTCAAGAAAACTCAGCAGCCAGATTAAAAATTACATTTTGCTGTTATGTGCACTCTTTCATATCTTATTCAGGGAAGCAACAGATTTTTCTTTCAAGCAGGGGAAAATCCAAACTGATATTAAGTTAAATACAAAGTGCCTGTGTGTTCTCTCCTTTTTCTACTAAGCAATGTAAAGTGTTATCTTAATTATTTGTGTGTGTGTGTGTGTGTGTGTTGAATTCAATGCAAAATGGTCTGATTCTTGTTACCCATAATTTTATTTTTATGTTTAATATTTTTTTTAAAGTCTAATATTGCTCTACAAAAACTATATGTAATTGTAACTGTGACATTAAAAAAGAAAAAATACTAGGGAGAACATTTCCAATCACTGCAAAAATTTCCCCACTTGAATCCAATTACAATCTGTTAAATTTACAATACTGTACAGTAATGTACTGTACTAGTATCTTATATTACATTCTGGTTTTCAGTAATGCCTCCCATTTGTAAAGTGAGGGATACATGTATGTAACAACGTCAAGTGCAAGACATATTATTCAATGGTTAGAATAATGAACTGGCAGGGTTGGTGCAATTAACTGAACAAACTTTTTGCCAATTAATAACAAACATGATTATCTGTACAAAAGTGCCTGCTTAACTGAAAATCTCCACATCAATAAATCAATTTAACTATGAATTAATTTCCCTCAATGTTACTGTAGTTCTACTAGGGACAAACTGAAAACAATATAGAGTAGGAGTGGATTTTTGTATCTTGTTCAGCAACCGGAACTATCTTTTATATACTGTATAATCCTTTTCTAGTCATGACTGAGATCAGTCTTTCGAAATACAGTACTGTATTTCTAACCAGTTTTAAGTCTAAGATTTGATGGGCAAGGAAACTAGACTGATATATTTTTTCTTGCTATCTTTATCATATCTTCACAGCTCAGTCTAATGAAAATTACTACTCACTGGCCCTCTGCAGTTATCCTGCCTTAATGTTAATGGTCTTATGTCTGTGGCAATGTTCACCTCACTGAAACCTATCTCACACTCTGCTACTGAAACAGCTCTTGTGGAGACCGCAGCTATCACGGGAAAGGAAAAAAAGGTGAAGGAGACAAAGAAATAACTATACTAGGGTGGTTGACTTCTATTAGGCGGCTCCTATCTAAAGAATGGCCAAGAAACTGCTCTCCTCTGCAGGTCTGGTGAATACTGAATGGTAAAGAGAAGGGAGAGATTAAGGTGTGGTATGGATGAGTCTGATCAGACTAGCTAACAATAAGCTGAGAATGTTCAGTAGATAATATGAGCACGTAATGATCTGAGAGGACTGTAGATTTGTTTTCATATGTACTAACATCTAACCTGTAAAATACCAAAACACTAAATAACTCCTGGGTATTTTAGAGCTATTATTTTATCAGAATGCTTATGAAACATGAAAAGTTAACTGCATAATTTAATTACCTTCTACAGGTAAACGAACTAGCTGATCCAAAAAATGATGAATTATAGTAAATGTGTTGAAAAATTTGCCCAATTAAATGACCCTGCTAATTTTTCAGGTTAACTGACCCAACCCTGTGTACAGGTATTAATAGTAAAAGAAATCAGGGACAAGCATGCGATACTTGGGCTAAACCTCCACTGCAATTGTAAGGCATGCAACTTGAGACCTATTTAACAGGGTCAACCAGGCAAAACAACTCAGTACAGACACCAAACTTCATTCATTTTGATGTCTCTTAGTATGAAGCCAGATCTTAATGAATGCTGTATTATTTTGTTAATATACCACACAATGTCAACTTCAAACTTTTAACCCCTCAATGGCCATGGCTTCATAAATTTGCAGGCTCCCCAGCCAGGCCCAGAGACCACTTTTTCAAAGTTCTTCAATCAATTTAGTTTTCTTACAAATATGGAGAGAACCATCTGGGACACCTGGCAATGTGTCTTTTAGCTTCCTAAACCCAACCTGTAATTCACTACGATCTGCAGAAGATATCATAAAATTCACTGTGCATGTGCCATTAGCATGTAAACATTCAGGAAAAACATCCAAGAAAATGTGACTGCCTGAGTGCTTGGGATGGTAGAGTAGGGTTGGGTAAATATATCAGTGACCTTCGTTCCCCTCTCATAATTGTTTGTAGTTTTCTATAGCTTGTGGCAATTTGACATCACCAACACATTTAAGGTAAAGTGTAGCTCAAAGCTGGCAGCCACTGAGGGGTTAAGCAATACTGGTAGAGGTACTGTGGGAGGGACAACTTTACACAATGGCACCAATATAACCAGGCAACTCTGTAGCCCACTTAAACGAAAGCCCCTGGACTCCTTCTCTTCCTCTGAAAGGAAGATGTTGGACTGCTGGAGAAGGGCAACTTCAGTCTGCTGTCCACTAGGCTCACATACAGATGAACTTAGGGCTACATTACGTGCTAAAGATAACAATCTGTCATGGACATATGCCTAGGCACTAGTTCATTTACTCCAGCAAGTAACATTACCAAATACATCTTCCATCAATAATCTGTCCAGGAGTCTATGGCAACAGCTATTTCTTGAACTTAGTATGGTCATGAGAATGCAGTTTAGTAAATGCCACAACAATTGTTAAACATCAAACTCTCAAGCATACACTGACCTTTTGCAGTTGTTGCAAGGAACATCCATCCTGTCCCTCACTTTCATTTCAAACTACAAACTACATGCTCCTCTAAATAACAATTCTAATCACTTCACAACCAGGATGAACTAGGCAAGAATGCTGACAAGGACTTCACACACTACAACAACTAGGATGGACTAGGAAAGAATGCTGACAAGGACTACACACACAACAAAAAACTTTGCAATTCCTGAAGGAATGTTTGAAAAATAATCTAAGCATGCACTGTTATAAATAAATTACAAACAACATAATTTAAACCAACTACAAAAGGCTACCTCTGTTGATAATGATGCACACTAACAAAATAATTAACAGATATCTATTCACTGTACACAGTTAGTGCAGATAACATTTATCTACAAACTTTACCTGCTCAGTGATGATGTAAAGTTTCGAAGAGACTGAAGACACCAAATATAATCCAAATCCCTACGAAATATTTATTTGCTCACAATCAGTTTGCTACCAAATTTTCTTCATTCACTGCTCATGTTCCTTCTCATTATCTAGTACAAGGGTTATCTCCTAACATAAAAACCTGTAAAAAGCATTCACATATCATCATCATCTGGACCTCCTTTCCCACCCTAGGGAGTAGTATCATCCAGACAAAGTTTGCCCACTTCAATTCACAAATCCACACTACAAATCCCAAATGACAAAATGCTTTAAACATGTACACTCATAATGAAGACAGACACTGATCATACTCTTGTTTAAACAGTACCATATTCTGAACATCATAATATCCTACAACCTAATATGAAGAGTGACTTAGCTGCATATTTCAGTTATAATGAAAATAACAGCATTCCTTGCAAAACATTATGTACAAGTTAAATCATAATGATAGCCTATTTATACACTTTTCCCAGACAAATGCTACTACATCTTGAAAAACTTTAGCAATACAGTACATGTACATACAGCTTTACTATAATTCAAGTAAAAACAAAATAAAATAAAGTATTAAAATTCATGTTCCAGGGTCAAACTTCAAAGGCTAGCAACAATCAATCTCCTGATACTCAACCGCAAAAGATAAGAATACTATTGGTCTAAGCATAATGGTACTTATCTTGAACAAGTGCTACCAGGTATTAACTAAAACCTTATCTTCCTTGATTTCTGCTCATCTACCAGCTATTAAATGCAATAATAGGCAACACATTAATTCAATTTTGATATATGCAAATATCAATCATCTAAGGTACTGTAGTTATTATCAACAAAACCAAGTTTGGGTACACTGTGTTGTACTACTACTAATCATTTAGATATTAATGGAAAATAACATTCTATTGTCCTATCACTGTATGACATGTGACTTTTTTTCCGCTAGTAAATTTCCCTTTACATAATGGGTTACATTTGGGAGTATGGTACGGTAAGTAGGGTTCACAACTTATAATCACAGACAAGTATTATACATCTCTTGATAATCCACATACAGTATTTTTGTAATGTATAGGCACTCCTACAGAGTTTAAAGATCCTCTTGTAAGTAATAAACAATGTCCTATGTAAAAATCAGCTAATGAAAGCCTACAGAGCAGTCCAACAATAATTAAAAAGATATTGGTAAATGAGAAATATTTATCAAACATGGTTCTATATATCAGATTTGCAGTAGTTTGCACAGTATCAAATTGTATGAAACTGTAAAACTATACTGAAGCGAATAAATAACTGTGGAATAGAAGTTAAATTTCAGTAGGAGGTTCTTTTGTCATTTAGAAGAGGCCACTTACAGGAACCTAACTATTGAAAAACATGAAACATTCCCCAAAACTATTCTTAACTTTAAATTATGCTACAATAGCTCAAACTGGAAACTATGTTCTCTTTTCCATCTCTTATGGTTTTCAACTATTGGTAGGTATAGTTCAGTCATATCTCTTGGCTATTCCCACCCTTACTTTGAACCTGAACAGACCTCCCTTCACTCACCTTCCTTAGTGGGGAGGGCATGTTTCTCTTCAGTCTCTGTCTTCTTCAGTTTGTCAGGAGAGAAGCCCTCCAGCTGTTCCTTGAGCACACTGTCCACCTTTGGCAAGTCCTTGAGTGCACATTCTGAACTCATGCTGGTGGTTGGTGATGGGTGGTGCTAGTACACGTCAAAGATGACTGCAATACAAACCATATCAATTAGTCAGGTGAATTCATTTTAAATTCAATCTGAAGGAATAAATGAATGATAATGACACATTTATGCATCAGCCCTGGTTTAAAAATAAGAAATGCAAATGAGGGTACCATTAGCTCTTTTCCCAGAAAACTTCCAAACGCCTTCCAATCCCTTTAGTCAGTACGTCTCTAGGACAAATATATTTATGTGATGATGTTCTAACAACCACTGTATGCAAATAATTCAGTTTCTGGACATAAGCTGCATTACATGAAATTATATTGTATAAAGTGCTCAGCATGTATTCACCCAGCTGTTGGCACAAATCTAGCAGTAATATGTTAAGTTTAAAAATATCTGTACCTGTACAATATGGCTTTTTATAGAGAGGCCACGTACTGGTATATAACCTAATCAAAGCTCTCATATTTCTCAATGACTCATACAGGGAGAAAAGGAGAAATACTATGGAACCTTGTCTTCCTCTCATAACTTTGCTGCTTATAACCCAAATTAACTGCAAGATAACTCTTATCAAGCAAGGAAATACTGTATGGGTACTGATATTACAAACCACTGTGGATAACAGAGAGAGGGAAGGAGGTGATGTTTGTAGCTGATATAAAGGTTACAGAAAAGAAAAGCAGAGCAAGGGAATTGCAATATCTTCTAAAGTTTAGTGAACACGCCGTGAAAATCTTGAACCAACTGAGACATTTAGTTTCTGGCAACATTACCTTGTATCGTAAATCATCAGACAAAACTGACTGTGGATTCTCTGGCTATGCACGAGATTAGTGTGGTGTGAGGCAAGGAAGCCATGATTGAGTAGCATCATGTACACTATTTAGAATGAGTTATATTACACAGCAGATTCAGGTGTAATGTGAGGAGCTACCTACACAACTCTGATGTGATAGTCCAAGAATATGGTGGGAGGATCATATAAGAATCAAAGTACCATATGGGTTGTCATGTGAAAGCTCAAGTACCAGTATCCTAGAAGGAGTAATCCAAATGGTTAAGAGATGATACATGGGGTCACAGCTCTGTGACAGGAGTGAGAAGTGATATGAGTGTGGTACGCGATGCAGGGGGGTCAAGTAAGATGAGAGCCAAGTGCGACATTAAGGATGGTGTGAAAAAATCAAGTAAGATGTATGACAAAAGGAGCACCAAGGAGGTGAAGCTAGAAGACCATAGGCCATATAACTAACTATTCAAAGGGACCGAATACAAAATGTGAGCGGTGAGAGAGCCGAATATCCAGTGCACCGAGAGAAGGGGAGGTACAGTATATCACGTTATGCAAGAGCAGGCATGAGGGATCCAAATACCAAATGTGAAATGAGGAGGGGAGGCATATCAAGTGCAGTGAGTGTAGATATGAGGAGTAAGATAAGGGATCCAGATATGAAGTATGATATGAAGGTGTTCCATGAAAGTGAGGGCTGTACAAGTCAAACAAAAATACAGGAAGAGAGAACTGGACAGATAAGATTTATGTGCATGAATGGCATAAGATAGTTTAAGTCTATGACTCTCAGCCTGTACACCTATGCAAAATATATTACAGATATATATGCACGCCAAGTAACAAGAGAAAAAAAGGTGCACTATACAAAGTAAATAGATAGGAAAAAAATGTTAAAGATCCTCATATGTCACCAAGAATATGAACCCAGTGAAAGGTGTGATGAAAGAGGGAAAATAAGCTCTTTGCAACAACTTTGGCATTTATGACTACTTTGGAGGTAGGTGAACGAAGTGTAAATGATAGATTGCTAAATAAAGTATTCTGGTGAGTAGTGTGAGTGACATACCCCAACAGTGTTGTGGTGAATGTAAGGTTTTGAGAATGAAAGTATATAATGTGGTGATATGAGAAAGGACCATATTGTGAGGGAGTGCAAGTAAATATGAATTAGGGGCCAAGTGTGAGAGATGGACAGGTGCATAAGCTGTCAAGTGTTTGGGGTAAGGCAGGAGCACTCGGTGTAAACCCAGCAGTGGGATGAATGAGGCCATGTGTGAAGAATGAATTAGGCCAGGTGTGTGAGGAATGTAGGAGCCATGAGGCCAGGTGTGTGTAGTCTGGCATGGTAAGTGTGAAGAAAGTACAGAGAGAAGCCAGATGAGTAAGTAGTGGTAAAATGTGTTGTGGGTTTAAGGAAAGGTGTGTGACATATGATAAGAATATCTAGTTTGAAAAGATCACATACAGCTGCCAGAAACCTGACAAGATGCAGTAAGGTCAAGTTGACTGAAACCATCCGGAGGCAGTAAACATACGGTAAGGTAATAAAAGACGTGACTACTGAAAGGTTTACGGCATATCAGCTGTCTGTACAATCTTATCAATACTGCTAGTTTCAAAAGCTTGACAACTAGACTTTCCTGAGGTCAATAAAATCATCTGGGTGTGTTGCAAGAATAAATTAAAATGCAGTGGCATAACGGGGGGACTGGAAGGTAGCTACTGTTTGGACCCTTCAGTTTTTAAATAATGCAAGAATATATTGCAAATTAAATAAAAATATATATATTCATATATAAAATCAAAGGAAACACAATATCTGGCCAGGTATTTGCACACTTATAGATTCTTTTTTAATAATTCACAAAAATTTTCTTTTATGGGGATTCTTCTATGAATCTTCATATAATTACTGTATACCTGACTGTGATAATTTTATACATTTATATTATAAATATTGTTATGCCTGGGAAAATTTGCCCTAATGGATGTTTGTGAAAATTTTGAGAAGTTTCCAGGATACTCTTTGTCTGCGGTTTCGGGAGTTGAAGATACTGTATTAATGTTTTACCTGCTTGTAACAGCCTGCTCATTTACACTAAGGTAAGTCTCATGCTTTCATTGTTTATTTAATTTAATGTGTTTTAATGTGTTTGAAATACCAGCGCAGCAGGATGAGCCTGACACCACCACCCCAGGATGAGAGAGTGAGGGGGTGACACCCACCCCACAAGTAGACAACGGAGGGGCTGATTTACCAGGGACAACGTCCAGGCAACAACAACGCATCTCCCTCGTGACCCAGCGCCCCTCTTCTGTGCAGCCAGACCACCCGGCAGTGTACAGAAAAAGTACACTACTTTCCAGCAAAGAGAATGCTTGCCAGAATCAGGGTGGGACTTGCAGTGGCAAGCTCCCAAGTACGCCCCCGGACACCAAGTCCTCTGGATCGGCTCCACATTTGACTGAGGACTCAGGAGGAGCCTCTAGGGTTGCTATTCCCCTGCTGAGACTGAAGGAGGGCACGCTCCGTCGGAGCGTGGTGAAAGCTAAGAGAGTACGTCTGACCTCTTCCTCCTGAAGTTACAGGCATAAGACCTTGCCACACGGAAGGAAGGCATGCTCTGTCGGAGCTGTGGTGTAAGCCGCGAGAGTTCATCCGACCTCATCCTCCTGACAGCCCCGGGACAGGTAACTCCAACGGGAGAGCACGCTGTCGGAGCTGTGGCAAAAACTGAGAGAGTACGTCCGACCTCTTCCTCCCGACGTCTCAATGGCAGGAGGCCCTAACCCTACGACAGGAGGGTCCCTGTGCCCCTGATCCACGTACGAGCACAGGCAGAGCCCAACGGGGCTGCCTGATGACAGGAGTCACCTCTGCCTCGACCCACCGCTCTGGTGTTTGAACAAGGTGCCACTCTTTCCAGCTCTCTCCTTGGAAGGCAGGAGTCTCCCCCTACAGGCTCCCCACCTGAGTCCGGACCAGACCAGACGCCCCTGAGGCCCGGGATCCAGTCCCTCCAGCCCGGGTCACCCTAGGCACTGACAGGCTCTGCCAGGGCCAGAGGTTGCAGCCCTACCTTGTCGGCCTCCCCCTGCAGCAGAGGCCACAGCCCCCAGAGCCAGCGGGCCTCCCTAAGTGCTCGCCGTGACCAAAGGGCCTCCCCTGATGCAAGTGGCCACAGTTCCTCTCTGATGGCCACCCCGGACAGGGGTGTAGGCCGCCCTACCCCAGTGGCACCCTCCTCCCGGCCGACCCTCGGCCCGGGCCCTCCCCTGGACCTCAAAGACGACCAAGGGCCAACGGCGTGTAGCCCGACTCCTGGCCCTCTTCGGTTCCAGTCCCGAGAGCCCTGCCTCCTGCAGGGCCGATGCGGCGAGGAAGCCGGCTCATTCCTCCCAGACTAGTGGCACCACCCCGGACAGCCCACCTCCCATGCCGGGCCACCACCTGGAGTTCCCCGCATAGGTCCTCTTCCCCAAGGGCCGTGGTAACCCCCCCCCCCATCAGAACCGTGAGTAACAGGTCTCTGGATCATATACTTCCCCAGTGCTGTGAGCCCCCCCCCCTGTCAGAACTGTGAGTAACAGCTCTGGATCATATACTTCCCCAGTGCTGTGAGGCCCCCCCCCCCATCAGAACCGTGAGTAACAGCTCTGGATCATATACTTCCCCAGTGCTGACCCCCCCCCCCCGGTCACTGAAGTACCAGTGCACCATTCCCCTGTGTTCCTCCCCCCTATCCCCGTTCGTGGCACACACACTCCCCCCCACCCCCGCTCATAGTGTCCCCCCTTGCCGATGAATCGAGCCCCTGTGAATCACCAGCGGAGTACATAACCCCAGCCCCGGGTTGAGACGCCCCCCTCCCCCTCGGACGGTGACAGTTGAGCCCGTGTCACTCACACAACACAGCAACATCTCAGTATAACTCAAGTGTTATACCCTCCCCCTCTCTCCTCCCTGTCCCCGGCCTGGCCACACAGAGAAAACCCTCCCTATCCGCATTAAGACCCTCTCCCCCCCACTTCCCCCAGTGTGACGTGTGTATAGAGGCTAAGTTAGCTAGGGACTTTCTGTACATGTCAGGTGGAGGTGATGTATTAGCTAGGACCCATCTAGGTCACGCAAACACCTAGGCTTAAGACCTGTCCCTGTGGATATAGGGTACTGGGTTGTGTTGACTGCAAATCTGTTTGTGTTGATGTACTGGCTACATTGGTGAAATATTGCCTGTGATACTGTGAGGAAATAACCCAGATGTGAGTCAAAGAAGCTGAACTAGGTGGATAGTGATTGAGATCAATATCAGTGTATGGCATTGTGTAATTTCGACTCTGGTCATAGAATGTTGTGTGTGTAATTGTTCTTCATTAATATATTAGTGTATTTGTTTACTCATGGTGTTTGTGTTTCCCTTCCTTGCTAGTGCTGACCCAGTCAGGAATTAAGGACCCAGAGTTGCACCGTGACTGGACCCGAGAAGTCAAGACACAAAACTCGCTGCATAACAGTGTTATTGAGAGTTTTAATTATTGTTTTGTTATTCACGTCATGGATATAAATGTAGTAAAAATAATAATAAAAGAGGGTTCTACATATTCTGCATCAAACCTTACAAGATTTTGGAGGGCCCCCTCAGAGAGCGCCACCCCTGCTTGGAAGAGACAAACGTCACTCAGGGGAAAGTAAAGTCATATATTAAATGCAGAGTGCTGTAGCTACGTGTCTTACTGGTATGTCCCCCCCTCCCCTCTCTCTTTTGCTCTGTTCTGCACATAACATTTCTCCCCCCCCTCTCTATTCTTCCCACCAGTTAATTCCTTTCCTCTCTCTCTCTTTGTAGTCTACCCACTCACGAACTCTTCCTTTCTCCGAACTCCTCTCTACCCCTATCTATTCTTCTCCCTCACGAACTACTCCCCCCCCCCTTCCCTCTCTCTGGGGGGAACGGAAGTGCAGAGAAGGCAAACAGGATACACGAGACAGGCCTCATAGTGGACTTATAACTCGAGGGTTTATCATTATGTCATCACCAGTGAGCTCTCTCTCTTTCTCTCTCAAACGTGAAAGACAACCTTATGCAAACTATTCGTAAAACTGCTAAATATCTTGTTCACCTCTTAGCCTAATTCCCAGAACGTTTCTTAAGCTTGATATAATCGTATGATTCAAGTCTTTTCGGGATGAAGTTACCGACGTGTATGCAAATTACTATGTCTAAGGGTAGCAGGGAATAAAATAATCCAGGGAAACAAGAATAAATAACTAATATTATCGTTGTGTACGGATTAATATAGTCAAGAGCTGCAAAATATGCTAACTTGTTCACACAATCTAACCTAACAGAATCACCCAGGACCCAACCGAATCTACAGTAATCTACCTTACCCAATAAGAAAAACAGGTATAGTCTACCTTTTCCTAACAATCATCTGAAAAATAGGAACAGTAATAGGTCAGTCATGCTCCAGTGACCTTCCACCTATCAACAGCCGCAGCTTCCTTCCTGTCGATGAATGGAGAGAAAACTGGAGTGTTGGGAAGAAAAGCCGCCGGGGGAGTCGGAGAGAGGTTGGTACGTTCCGCCACATTAACTAAATAAATTCTTGACACTAGCTATTAACTTGCTGCACATTTCCGACACCCCCTAATAATAGCTATCTAACTGTAGCCATGAAAAAATGAGAAGCAAGAAAAAAATATGCAGCAAGATTCCCGTTCTGCTTTACTCGTACTGTACATTACGAAACAGGACGATGAGCTTTGAAATACCGTATTGTACCGTACTGGTATGTCCTTTTACAACGACAATACTGGTGTATTATACTCTAGTACCGCATGTCCCTCATTAAAAAAATACCAGTAATTCTACATCAATATGAAATTGGAGTTATGTAAAAGCACAGGAAGCAACCATATGGCAACTCGATCAGGTCTTCATTTTCATCAAACGTAAGGTCTCCACACACATCTCGAGCTGAATGAACAGCACTTACAGAATTTCTGTACAGCCCACACCTTTCGTATCCAACACACCTACCTGCTTAATCCAATTTCACTACTTCTCTCTCCCTCTCAGCCTATCTTATCACAAAAATCCATCACAATCCTAAACCAATTTCCCACACCGAAAATTCCCTTAAGCACTCACTCCCCATTCCTTGTTTACTCTCTTCTCTGGATTCCAACCACTTCCAACCCACACCGAACGTTCCTCATATCAGGGCCCGCAAAATAACCGGGAGACATTCTCTACGCACGCCATTAAGAGGAGGTAAAGAGAAAAGTTGCATCCTGAATTATTTATGAAGTCAATTTGAGCCGCATAAAGGCATCAACCACTGCCATTATCTCTCAGTAATGTTATATTAACAGCTTCACTAGAATGGCGCCTTTTACTATCACAAACCAGACGTTTGTCGATCTACGAAGACATTTTGTTGTAGTTATGGGGTAGAAGTTTCATCTGGCCTCTTTAATTAATTCTGCTATCGCTTATTCAGCTGAGAGATACAGAAAAGCCTCCTGAAGTGATGGGTTATTCCGTCGTAGCTACGGCAGGACGTCGCAGACATTCTAATCTGACTGCTGCTAGATGCTCTATCCAACTGCTGGATATCCCTGCACAATTTTTAAGTCTCATCACTGCAGTAACATTTCATTATTAAATACACAAAACTATTTAATTTAGCTCACACGAGACTTTGTAGTGAAGTTACAGACCATTGCTGAAAGAGATAAAACCTTCGTGTGGTGGTGACGTCTGTACAACTATTATCCAGGTAAAAAATTAATACCGCTACCACTGGTCCCGTGACTCCAACGAACTGGATAAAATCGGTTCCAGCCTAGCCCGCCCCACTCCTACTACTCTCCTCCTCGCTCACATGACGCACACCATGATCCCCCCCCCCCTCTCTCTCTCTCCTTTACATTGTCCTTAATATCCAATCCTCCATTTCTAATTCCATCATCCCACTCATACTTCCCCTTCTTATCCCTATCCCTACTGCTCTCTCTCTCTCTCTGTCTCTCACCGCATTATCAAATCCTTCGAAGTGAGTATTCCACAAAGACAGCTTAAAGTTGAATAAGTAAATACAATAACTAGAGCTCTGACGTTCATTCCTGCACAGAACACTAGCCCATCATGGTACACCCCCTCCCTTTCACACACACACACACTGTGTGTGTGTGTGTGTGTGTGTGTGTGACCGCATTAACAAATTCTTCGAACTGAGTGTTCCAGGCAGCTTAAAATTGACTAAGTGAATATAATAATTAGAACTCTGACGTTCATTCCCGCACAGAACACTAGCCCCTCATGGTACGCTCCCTTCCCCCTCCCTCCTTCCCTCCCTCACACACACACACACACACACACACACACACACACACACACACACACGTACATAAAACTAGTGAATCTGATTCTTTCTCTCGCGCATCCGGAGTTAACACCACGTCGTGAATTCATTCATGACCCTCTCCTGCGAGACTACATGCAAGACCACTCACGGCAGACCAACTTCACATCCAGGCTAGACGAAGCGAGTAAGGCAATCATCCTAAGTGAACCGGGATTAAAGCTAAATATAGAATACTAATGATGATTGGTGTGGGCGGGACGTATAATCGCAGGAGAGGGCCTCAGCTCATCATAACCAGAACGGTATTTTTACATCTTCCTGTTACAAGACTTCATTTTGGGCAGGTGAGCCTCAGTCGAGACTGAGTTAGGAGGGAATATACATCAAAAAGTACTGTAGTGTATCATTAGACTTTGTACTGTATAGCCCTTCCAATTCGAAAATCTCCCGCAAATAGTAAAATTGGTTGAGATCGCCGTATCTAAATAATTGGCTTAAGTGGGCATGGATTGAAGCAATTCATAAATACTCATGACGGTTGGCTAAAAGGAACCTTAAAAGAGGTTTGGCACGAGATGGCTTGATCGAAACTGCAAGATAGCTTAATGAAGGCTGCTTCTCCAATTCACAAAGTCAGAAGCCTCTAAAGCAGATTAAATCGTATTAACGTAGGTCTAATGAAACAAAACGTCGTCACCTGACAAGTTAATTCTCTAACTTGAAAAAAAGGGTTGTCATTAAACTGACGAGGTTAATTACTTAAAACACGCTCACTTCATATTGTTATCTACTATTGCTGCTATCATACAGTTTAAACTTAGCTGAGAAATATCCAACAGAAAAGAAGTTCATGAAGCGTTTACCTATAACCCCTCTCAGTTCGAAATACGAGAGTCAACGGGAAGAGGGCAAGTACTAACAACCAATCCGCATTACCTCTTTCAGAACACAGTAAACTCAGAGACGGGATCATACATAAAGTGTTCAATAAGCAACAACCTGTCACTATTATATTACCTCTTACAGAATAAACTCATAGCCGACATACAAGGAAACTTCAACAACCAATCTACATTATCCCTTTCAGAATATATAAACTAAAAAAGACGTCAGCATAAGGGGGTGAAGAGAGAACTGGTGAACGCGTGCGGTGTGGTGTGGCGGAACTAACCGGTGCCTGGTAGTGCTTCCCTTCGATACCGCCCAAGGGGTAGGAGCGCCCCCACCTACTGTACACCTACACCTGTCGGTCCACAACCCCCATCCCCCTCTACCACATACCTCTCCACTATGCCAACCTGCCTCCTCTGCTAGGTTACTTCCACGTTCTTCATCCTACCTTACCTACTTTACCATCTCTTCAACTCCTCTGACCTTCCCCCTCTACCTATACTGTTACTTCTTCACTTACGTCCCCCCCCCCCATCCTTCCTACTTTGCTACGTTACCTTTTATTCAACAGACGGGCTATTGCAACTTCCACCTTCCTACTTATTCTGTTACCTCCTCTCCGTCACCAACTTCCTCCACCACACTATTACTCTATCTCCTTCCATTTAACTGATAGGATGTCTCCATCGAGTCGTGAAGAGCAGCTGAATAAAATATTTTAAATAGCTCCTTGTCAGACCCAAGATGAGCTTGTTTTCCTACTTTTTTCCTCACCGTAACGTCAGTATATAAACACCAGACACTTTTAATCAATTAAGGAAAAAAAAAAGTCTGAAGGAACTAGGGGCGTATGGTTTCAAACCGACACAAAGGGAGGCTTGTTAATACTTTTTCCCCTCATGGCAGTCAGGTCCCAGACGACAAGGCTACACGATACTACCCAACTTAAAAAGATACCACCACAAAAGCCGCCAACAGAGACGCCTTGTCAGACCAGAACAAATGAAGACCTGTTTTGGCATTTCTCCTCCTTGTCACGTTAGTATTTCAACTCCCTGAGGTTCTTCTCATCTTAAAAACAAGTACATAAAAAACAAATATATAAATAGCACGATGCCACCAGACAACAGTTTGCTTCCTTGTAAAAATAAAGTTTTCCCATTTTCCCTTAAGTAAAACACTCCCAGACGAGTTTACTGAGGTTTAGAAGCTACCTCTTTAATATGCAGACCTTTTGGCTAAAGAGGGCTATCTAACAACTCCAGTATGAAACTCTCTCGTAAACTGAATAAAACAGTGTGAAGATACGAATAAAACTTGAAAAACGTCCCCATACTGAAGATTCCTCCACGCAACTTGTTGTCAAACCCAAACAAGTGTATTTTCCCCTCACTTTCCTCGCCAGTCTCAACACTGGCAACGCAGAGAACAATAAAACTACCATAAAAGAAGGGATGGCCATTCATGAGAACTGGAAGGGAGGTAGATGTCCTCACAATGGATGGGCAGGATCACACTTTCCCCCTTATTATGACCTCCAGACTCCACGTTCATCCCCTTCCTGTCAAGATTTCACCCTATCAATGATGATGATAGTCTAGGAAAATCAGACTAGTTCCTACCATATCTCTATTTTCCCTTACCACAATCACCCATTTCTTTCCCCTCTACCACAACCCTCCTTATCCCCCACCCATGCGAAGACCCCCCCCCATCGCCCCACCCTCTATCACGATTCGACTCCCCCCCCCATCACTTCCCCCTACCACGTCCGCATGATATTCCCCAACCCTCAACTATATACGAACCCCCTTTCCCTCCTCCAGCAACAAAAATTTCTCCCTACCAAAACCAAACTCCCTCTCCTCTACAACAATCCCACTTCCTTACCAAAATCAAAACATCTCCAACCATAACCAGATACCGGTACCAAACAATTCTTAAGCTAAAGCCAAATTCCCGCTTCACCACCACAACACAATTGCCCCAAATCACCAAATTTCCCCCTCCGACCACAGTCAACCCCCCCCCCCTCCACGCCCCTACCACAGCCGTACAGACCGGCAATTGGCAGGCACACAGACCTCATCAGCAGCTATTCCAGTCCCAGGCACATACCCAGTATCTCACCTCTCACTCAACTACGTATTGGCAATCAACTCTCAACCACGCACTTCACTCACAAACTTGCACAACCATGCATAACTTGCTTCTCATCCGCGTATTTCACTCACCTCTCTCAACCACGCAATTCACTCATCCCACAAACACGCACTTGACTCAGCCACGCATGATTTACCTCGCTTCAACCTTCCTCACAACCACGCACTTCACTCAACCTCATTCCCGCAACTGACACTAGCTACACCGCTCCCACCCGCGCACTTTTGTAATTCCCTACACGTTATACATGCAAAATACTGTATCGTATACACGCTAGACATAATTGCCGTATACAAGTTCAGTGTTACTCAAATATAATTATCTAAAACCCTAATGAAATATTCATATACAGGAAACGTCATTTCAATACACAAGATATATTTGCTCCCCAAGTAAGGTAAACAATTCAGAAATGATTAATCAGATAAGATTACACAATGTTTATGATCATATAACCTATAAACACCTTAAGTACAATAAACTCTCGAAACATTAAATTAGACAAACTTAAACAAACGACACAAATTCCCACTAAGTCGATCACGGTTATCCACAAGTAAACTATCTGAAATCCCCGGACGTGACAAATCTCCAGTAAATAAAGTGATGTGGGAGAGAGGGAGGATGGGGGGAAATTGGGGTGGGTGGGAGGCAAGAAAAAAAAAAAAAAAAGAGAGAGAGAGAAAAGGTGGGAAGACCAAAGGAACCCGAGTTGTAAGGAAGATGGAGAAAAATTTAGTTAGGTAGGAGGGCAGGTTTGAAGAGACTGAGGTGGGTGAGCATGAGGCGAGACACTGGAGTGGATGGAAAGAGGTGAAGTGGGAAAGATGATGGATACTTCAGTGGGACGGGGGTCTCAGTAACAATTTTGCCCCGTTTTCGAGGCAGGTTAATTCAGCATTCCCGAAGAGACTGAGGTGGGTGGGAAAGAAAGTAAAGACGTGTAGGACAGATAGGAAGGCAGGTGGGTGGATGACGAGGAAAAAAGGAGTAGGTGCGGTGTGTGAGCGAGCAAGTGAAGGTAAAAGGGTGGAGAGAGAGTGAGGTAGGGTGGGAGGCGTGGTATGGCAGGGGTAAAGTGCGGGGCAGGTGGTTGGAAAGGAAAGTCAGTGGAGAGATGCAAGAATAGGTAATGGGGGTGGGGAGGAAAGATAGGCGTGTGGGAGGTAAGGGAGAGGGGATGGGGGAGGCGTGGTACAGTCGGTAAGTAGGGGTGAGTGGGTGGGTGATGATGGCAGTGGATCCACCAACACCTGGCGGGCGTGAGTCACCATGGGGGCCAACCTGGTCACCCCCACAGCTGTTCAGGATAAGCTCTTTTGATCATTATGTTCCATACACAGACACAACCACTTATCATGACCCGGATACTGAATTCAGACAACCCCCAGACAAATTTCTCTCCCTATGTTAAGAAAAAAAAAAAAATTAATCACAGCTGTTTCTGCTCTCGCTCGTCCGGCCATAATAAGCCCGACATACAGACAGGCCCAGTATCATAAATAAAGTCCAGAGAAGGAATCCCTCCCTTCTTTTTCATCACAAGACACGCATCTGAATTAAGGAGGAAAAAAAAAAATCTACACTATAAACGATCTCCATGAACTCTTAGTCAATGGATGTTTTTAATACTGTTCTATATTATTCAGCTTATAAGACACTCCTGCCTGAAAGAGTTAACCAACATTATGGACCATCATTTCACTGCTGAATTAAACATCTTGTTGGTATCCAAAGCAAAACCGCTAAAATTCCTGTGGTCGTGAAAGGGTTACAAGAGGCGTCTGGCTGTCTGACCCCCTAACACCTTTCTCCCTCTCTTCTACCTCAACAGCTGGGGTGGGGGTAGGTTAAGTGAGAGTGAGGGGTGTTCAGAATGGCAGTGGTGAAGGTATGCAGGACTAGCCAAGACGGTAGGGTGGTAGGTGCTTTAAGGAGGTCGCTACTAGGGAGGCGTACCTGGTGGGAATATCACGAAACTTCCGTGACCCACACTTCTGCTACAGGTGATAATTTTCCCTGGGATCAGGTCTGAGTCACATTTACAAGTGTTCAGAGGCGAAATCGTGCATAGATTAGACAGATGTACGACAGGTGTGAGGAGGGGGAAGGGGGGAGGTTACAGGTGAGTGGTAATATAGCACAAGGGCGAGTAGCATGAGAGAGAGAGAGAAAGAGAGAGAGAGAAATTTAATATTTAAGCATTGTGTATTATAGTTGTCCTGATTAAAAGCTCTGACACTGTTTAAGCCCAGTTAATAAGTTAAATACCAGCGGCCTACCCATATAATCATAGTTATTCTGAATTATGTGAGCTGAACTAAATCCTTGAAAATTATTCTGCAGTCTCTCTCTCTCTCTCTCTCCTGCTGTACCCTCGTGGTGGTATGTGGGGCAGCAGCTGGGTGGGTAACGGTGCCCTAAGGTACATTCTCTGGTACCCCGCCCCAGGTCGATCACCCTTAATGCACACAGGCACTCCCCAAGCACGCACACGCAACTCACCCATACACATTCGCACTCAAAAGGCACGGACGACAAACTCGTACTGTAAACATCTACACTCACACTTACTCACATCTGCGCTGGAAACGCAAACATTACATCTATAAACATCTGCATTCAACATAATACACATCTGACTCCTAAAAACACATACAAGCACACATACACAAATGCGTTCACTCAACATATCCGCGCTCAATACACTCAACGTTCATCCATCCACATCTGCACTCAACATACTCAACATCCGCCCTTCCCCACCACGGCTGTACTCAACACAGGCAACGTCAAATACATAAGCACCAACCACACTCAGTCCGACCCAATATCCCACTAATAAAGGGCGCTGCCAGAACCAGTAATAGGAACAGAAAAGAGTAAATGCAGTTCCCAATGAAATGGCCCATAAATCAATGCAGCCATCATTCAAGCATTCCAAATTTCCCGTTCTGCTCCACAGGCCTAAATCTTCCACGTTATCACAGTTTTCCACATCCGCATTCCAATCTTTACTTCCCTACGACAACCTCTAACCCCTTCAGTACAACGTTATTCTTTCTATCTCCATACGATTTTATTGTGACCTTTCGCAGTGCAGTTTGAAATTAAACCCAAGTACCCGTGGCGCAGTTTGAAATTATCTCCAACCCCATTCGTACGAGAACTCGTTTTTTTTTTTAATAACCATACTATTATATTCCAGGGTGAGGAGAGGCTGGCTTGGGGGGAGGGGGGGAAAGAGCAGCGCAGAGGAAAAGAGGACGGCTGTGGTGAGAGGTGGAGTTATGAAGGGGGGAATGGGAAGGGAGGGGAGGGGAGTGACGTGGACGGGAGCGACGGCTGGTAACTTTACGGTAACTGCTGATCACTTTGGCTGACTTACGGCCACGACAACCAGATGGCACCGTGAACCGCGAGTGGAGCAACAGTTGGGCCTCAGACAGACAGCGAGGGAGGCAGGAGGGAGGGCCGCCTGACACACCCCGGGGGAGGGGATGCACACTATCACACAAACACGCCACAAGTCAACAGCAGATGGGGCACCGGAAATTGAAGCATGACAAAGGGGCTGACTGAGTTCTTGTGGTCGGCCAGTTTCAGCTGTGGACATCTTTTCTATCTGACTCTAACTACTGCCAAGACTATTAGATTTAGATGAAGATGACCTTTCTCCGATCCAAACTACTACTACTGCCAAGACGATTATATTAAAGGAGACATGCTCAGATCGATGGAATAACTATATAATATCCGGTACGGCAGCTAAACAAACAAAAATCTAATGATAACTCCTTGTACCAAGGCAGGTCCTTTCTCGATAAATGAAACAGTTGGGTGCAGAAAAGTGGCAGAAAGTCGTCGTAATGAGCGCAATTATTGTGTGTGTGTGTGTGTGTGTGTGTGTGTGTGTGTGTGTGTGTGTGTACACCCTCAGACAGCGTTGCAACGGACACTCGAGGTACCGGTAGCAGCTGGCTCTTTGGACGCGGCCCGGTTCGCAACGTAAGAGGCAAGAGGGGGGAGGTAGGCAGAATGGAGGGAAGGGAGGGGTTTTGGAAGGGAAGGGAAGGGAAGGGAGAGAAGGGGAGGGGAAGGGAAGAAAAGGGAAAGGAAGGGAAGAGAAGTGAAGGGAAGGGAAAGGAAGGAAGGGAAGGGAAGGGAAGGGAAGGGAAGGGATAGGAAGGAAGGGAAGGGAAGGGAAAGGAAGGAAGGGAAGGGAAAGGAAAAGAAGGAAGGGAAGAGAAGGGGGTGGAAAGAAGGGCAAGGATGGAAAGACTGGAAAGACTGGAAAGAGGGCGAGAAAGAAGGGGCGGGAAAAGAGGGTGGGAGAAATGGAATATGGGGAGAAGGGAGAAGAGGCGATGAAAGGAGAGTGAAAGGGTGAAATGCAAGAACAGGCATGACATAATTGGAGAGGAGGGTTGAGAAGAGAGGGAGAGGATGACTGGAGAAATTTAAGTGAAAAAGATAGGACAATTGATGTGAAAATATAGGGATGGGTTCGAGGAAATAGAAAAGATGAGATGAAAGAAGAAAGGGGAAGAGCGGAGAGAGGGTGGGGTGAAGAATGGTAAGCAACAAGTTAAAGGGGACGAAAAGGGGAAACAAGTACACCTGTGTAATGCGTGGAAGACTACAGTATGGAAATTACCATAAATGTGGTTGTCTCCAGCACACCTGACTTTTCCAAACACTGTAAAAAAGTGTACGGCACGATAAAACCACTTCGAGGGTCAGTGGGCTTCATGTACTGGTACGTAAGAGCATGAGATGTGCACACACTTTAAGAAAATGATCTACTGGTACAAGAACGAGTAGAACAATACGATAATGATGAAAAGAGGGCGGGATGGTGGATAAAAGAAACACTACACTGGAGAAGAAAATGAATTATTGTTTTAAAGGCAAAACCATGATTTACCATTAAGATACTGACGAAGAGAGGAGGGATTAAAAAAAAAAATCGTACATGCACTATACCGGTACAAACCCGTACAGATGACCAAGAACAATGACAACCGAATTAAAAAAAAAAAAAGTGTAAGGAAAAAAAAGTGGAAAGGGAGGAAGAAATCGGCCAGGAGAGGAGAAAATGTTGGGACGAGGGAAGAGTAATGTTAGGTCTGGGGAGGAAATGTGTGGGGTTAGGAACGGAGGGACGGTGAGTGAGGAAATAGAAAGATGGTTGGAGGAGGAAATAAGGAACGAGCAAGCGAGGAGGGGAGGGGAGATAAGGTTGGAGGATAAGAGGAAAAGATACGGATGTGAGAGGAAAATTAAAGAATTGGGGAGAAAGGAAGATATAAAGGAAAGGAGAAGTTGGGGAGTGAGGGGAGGCGGAGAGCTGTGAGAAAAAACAGAAGAGGGGGGGGAGGAAAGCTTGATGGAATAAGGCTGTGAGAAAGAACAGAAGGGGAGGGGGGGGGGAGCTTGTCAACGTATGATAAGATCCAGGCGCGAGTTGATAGCACGCATTCCTCAACCTCGACATAACAATCGGTGCCTGCTCTCTCTCTCTCTCTCTAGCACAACACCTGCAAGTTACACAAGTTTTCCTCTTACACCCCATCTTCCATTCACTACAAGCTTCCCACTCGACTGCAGATTCTCTCCTCCCTCTTTCTCTCCCTCTCGGCCCTAGCAAAACACCGCTACTGGTAACAGGGAAATAATGTTTCCACTCTGCTTACTCCCACTTCCGTCCACTTCCCTCCTTACGTCTTCCTTCCCTTCCTCTCCTCATTCTGTGGTTCAATTTACTCAACCCCCCCCCCCCTCCTCTCTCTACCTCTCTGCACACTCCCCACTCAAACCCCTGCAACTTTTCGCCCTGCCTTTCTTTCTTAACTCTTCACTCGCTCTCTGCATTTATCCTACTGCCGTTCAGCCAATCATTCCCCACTCAACTCCCTCCCAAAGGTCCTCTCAGTTTCTCTCATAAGGTCGCCCACATTAACCAATCACCCTCCACAATACTTGCCGATCTCCCCAAAAGGTTAACCACTCTCTTAGTCCCCAATACTAACTCCTCACTCTCAGCCTCCCCAAAGAGTCTACCCTCCTCAATCCATTCTAACTCTCCATCCACTGCGTAAAATACTTCCACTCTCTAAAAAGTCCAATTCCCTTAATTCCCAACCCGACTCACCACCACCTCAGCCACTCCCTAAAATGCCTCTACTTTCTCTCCCTAAAAGGTTCCTCCCAACTCTCCCTCGCTCTTCAGTGAATAGTATATACCGGTAATTGGCTTTCCACACCTCTGATGCTAAGATGGAGTTTAAGTACAATCTTTTTTCAAACTGCCAAAACAATCTTTCAAAAACTTAATCATACCCATTTAGATTATAGGAATACTAGGCCTATAAGAGAAAACCGGGTCCAGTTATTAAAATGGTGAGTTGGTGCAGAAAAGTAAGGACCGAGAACCAATGCAGGCTACAAATAAGTAGTAGTTAATCCATTATATAGTCCCATCTCGCCAATGACATAAGACAGCAGCGTAAAGAATGCCGTTTATGACATGTGCAGTTATCGAGCATCTATCGGAATGTGTTGTCAATGCAGACTAACACCGGTATTAGGAAACAATACCAAGGTTCTTAGTAACTTTAAGACTCAGAAAGGCATGATGTTAAATAAGGACGGTAGCTTGAACTGTACATCAATCTCAAAATTAAAGTACTGAAAATAAATAATAATAAAAATAAAAAAGCGGTCGTACAACCGGGTAATGTTAATTTTATAGTGTCTGTTACGGCTGAAGCTTGTGTACAAACCACGCACTATTCCTGAACTAAGGCAAGTAGCTACGTCAGGCTAAATATAATCCTTCTAGTGCAATGACGTCTTTTCAATATATTTTTACTACAGCTCTGCTATTTTATTCTGCTCGGAGGAGAACTCAGGAACACAAGTCATGAACTATTCCTAAACAGAGGCAGGTACCGGTATTGTCTGGCTAAACCTAATGCCTTCACTGTGATGACGTCTTTAGTTTATTCTTGCTACCATCATGCGATTTGTCAACGATTTTGGTGCGATGACGTCTTTTCAGTTTATTTTCTACTACCTAAAGGCTTTTTTTTCTTTCTTTTTTGAGACGTCCAACTTCTGTTTTGTCCTTGCTATCTCCGGATGATCTTAACTTAGTATGGATTTATTGTAATAGAATGATTTATTAAGATATTAAAACTATTCTATCACCAATTTCTAGTCTCAAACTGACAAGTCTACAGAGAGCAAAAACCATGGGACTGAAAAGTTAACACCCATAGTACGATGTCCTTATTTTCGCTACCGTAATAATTCACCTGGAAAGCAACTCTTAGTGATGGGACGAGTCTAATACAGTTACGAAACACTTTCATTAGGCGTTAGGGAGACGTATCTCGTATTAGTGAGCGGTGCACCGAGGCTGGTAAGGTGATCCAACTCCTTTAGGCTAACCCTTACCTCGAACTGCCCAGACTTACCAAGCCCCCTCCCCGTCTGCTCTATATTTCAAAGCGTTTTTTTTACAGCACTGCCAGTTAAAGGAAAGGTATTGGACGATGCTGTCTGCTGCAACCTACCTCTTCACGTCGTGTATGAGCGTTTAAGGACGTTTTGTTTTCACCATTTTGACATGTTTTCTGTGTACTGAAGGATGGAGTCGGATGCAACTTGGATCCCCTCCCCAAGTATATAGATACTGAGACCGGCGTTATGAAAGACTACGTTGACTTACTATTTTTATGTTAAATTCTTACATTACTGGCCGGTACGATTAGCGTATGGTATTAGTTTTAATACTCTGAAGCCAGTACAATATAACCTCAACTTTGGTATTACCAGGGTACATTCGTTAAAGATTGCAGTTAAGGGAACAAGAGAACAAAAACTATAGGCTATGCTGGTACAAGTTACGTAGAAGTATTCAGTTTTTAAGTACCGTCTATAATATTCTGAAATACCGGTGATATTATTTATATTACATGGCCTATATGAACTTCAGGGAAAAAAGAACTTCAATAAAACAAATAAAAAAAAATCCCCTGCCTCCCGGCCACTCCCTTTCATAATGTGGCAGGACATTCCCGTCGAGTTTTACAGGCCCACACCCTCCTCCCTCAACCAACACGTCACTTCACCTCTACATCGCAAACAACAGATTTTTGGCAGCATTAAAATATGTACCGTACTTATTGACTCTGAACCACTAAAATGTACTGAACATGTAGCCTAACTATACCATCATCATAATAATCATCTCGACCCTGATTTCCAACAGAAGCTGGAGGCAGGATCAAAAAATAATAAGACAAAATAAGTACGATGTCCTGAAGCTTAACTGATACCAGCATTGTTCCCTAATTCAAAACTAAAATTTCTTATCTGAATCAATCTGAAAAAATGGGCAATGCAATCCATTAAGGACACTCCCTGAACATCATAAAAACAAAATGGAAAGACAACTGACATTAAAAATTAAAACCACAAACTGTAGGCCAAATGTGGATAACGCGTCTATTTCAAAGGTGGTTTCAAAATAACGCCACACCCACATCTACTCAGAGATACGATGGTGTGAAGCTTCGAGAAACCGGTGAGGAGACGCCAAGCGGATGTCGTCACTATCAAAGAAAGATAAAACACACTCAACCGCCACATCCACCACCACCACCACCACTCAAACCCTCCACCAGGCCACTCCCACACACGACTACTACTCACATACTTTATATAGTCCGTTGTGACCAGTTTGGCAGTGCTGAAAGCAGGAATCCTATTAAAATATAGCCTATACGATTTCCCTAAAAATAACCGCTCACTCACATTCTCTTACTTCACGCCACTCCCCTATGAATACTTTATTTCAGCAGTTTAGTGCCTAAAATGCATGATTTCATTATAATGGGCTATTATATACTACCAAAAACGATAAACTACATCAAACCCCAGATAAACCATGCCCAGATGAATTCCACTTCTCCTGGTAGACTCATTGTTATTTTAGTTTGCTGGAATTTACAATTAGCACCGGTGTCGTAAAATAAGAGCTTAGCACCACAACACTACCTTATAAACCATTCCCATATCAGTCAATACCAAACACTCCTACTTCAATCTACGGGGGAGCTGACAATAAGAACCGGGTTGATATTTAATAATGAAGAGTGAGGCTGAACTCTCAAAGCAATCGTGACCTCACCACTCAACGTCTCCATCAAGAACACTCCCAGACAGGCGATAAAAAAATTTCTCCTACTTATATTCAGCATAGTGTCACTGGAAGCAAGTACCGGTATCATAAGAAAAGCTTGTTGTGACTAGCTACACAGTAAAATAATATAAACCAACTAAAATTTCGTCGACTTGGTTTAGCAAGCCACTTAAGTCTGGTATAGAGGTGAGCACGTACCATATTGTAGTATAATACAGTGCATTACACCATACTCCACTATCAAAGAAAACTCAACCACAACCATGCCACGCACTAAACTCTCCCACTTGGTTTCTGAATACTTACTTCAGTCAAGAATGCAACTAAAAGCAAGTACCGTAGTACAATGTTTATTTGGAGAGCTAAATTGTAAAAAAAAAAAAAAAAAAAAAAAAAAAGCTGCTAATACATCAAACTCTCCTACTTCGTAAATCCAGTCTGGGCTGGGGCCGAGAGCAAATATCGTAATATAACAGAGTGCTTGTTGGGCTAGCATGCCGGCTGGTTGTGACGTATAGCCTAGCCTTACATGAGGGCGCCAGCACCTCTCTCTCTCTCTCTTTGCTTAACTACCGTATTTACAATTACACGAACGCTAACTTTAACAGCAATTCATACCAATGTCTTAATCTGTGGCAATGACTTCCAAAAATATGCCACTTCGTGGCTGTCTTGTAAGAAACTTATTCTGGCCAATATCCGACGATTTTAAGCAAATAAATCACAGTAATCAAATAATTACCGGTAATTTATTCAAGCACATAAATGACTGCAGCCTTGCCTTTAAAAAAAAAATAATAATAATAACTATCCCCAGGTCAAGGAATCCCACTAACCATAAGTGATAACTGCATACTGTAACTTCAGTGCAGGTCTAAAAACTGGGTAAATCAGATTACGTCACGATAAAACTAGAACAGAAAGGATTAATGTACTCTAAACAACGCTACACACACGCCACTAGGTCAAAGCTAAGAAAGCAGTACACAAGACTACCAGGAACCCACACAACATCCCGGAACTGGAACTCAAGAGGATGTGGAGCGTACGATTTTGCCTCGCTTTAAACTTTTAAAATATATTTTCACTCAATTTTTAGTTCTATATCGCACGGGTGGAGTAAAAATGCTAACCCTTCGGACGTGAACGCAACTAAGAGCATGGGGGAAAGTAGAACAAAGAATTATTAATCTCAATTCCATTAGTGCCAATACATCTTGATATGTAGTAATATTCCTACTACCGTCAGACAATTTCATTCTACTCGGGAGACTTCTGGCATTAAGAAAACACACTGATATAATGCATTTTAACTTTTCACTAGCTTAACGGTGTGATACATTTAATAGTCATCCGTTTAATCTCACCCTAGCTTTAATACACATACAGCGTTTAATCCGCTTAGCTTCAAACGGCTACCACAGAACATACACACACACACACACACTGCAGAGGCAGTGTCTGGTAAAAGCTAGCGATCTAACCTTATACATTTGAACTCAATATATTTGAACTCAACGTGAGAGAGAGAGAGAGAGAGAGAGAGAGAGAGAGAGAGAGAGAGAGAGAGAGAATCACACCAAAGTCCCACACAAAAACATCTTCACCCATCAAGCACACAAAGCCTACCAGTTTCTCCCTCACCCTCCAAGTCGCCCCCAGAACAAGAAGCCGGCTTTATCACCCCCTCCCCTCCTCTCTGGCCTTCCACGTGGCAGATGGTCCCTGTGGCGCCATGCAAGCCCCAGACACCAGCCACCTGCCGCCTCTAATTACTCTATTATATACAGCATCTGGAAACACCGATCCATTAGTTTTTGTTTTGAACAACTGCCTCTATACTCTATTTAAGCTATCCAGTTTAATCACTACTAAAAGTTGCCCAAAACTGAGTAAAACCGTCTGGAGGCAGCAGGCATAAAACCATCCACCCCATAACTCTTTAACATTACCAATTCGAACCTCCCCATAACTCTTTAACATTACCAATTCGAACCTATCACTAATTCTCCCGTAGACTCGATTCGTTTACCCTACCTAGGTCTCCAGTAATTCAATACAACATCCTCGTCTTTCAACGCCGGTCAGTTTAGGCCCCTCAGTACAATGGCAGACAACATTGCTATTTTGTGGGAAGACTCCTCTAACTGAAGGTTACTTATCCTAAGCCACCACATCGACCACCGTCATTCAATCATATCGTAAAAAAAAAAAAAAAAAAAAAAGTGACCCTGCTGTCCTCACTCTTTTTAAGCAAACCAATACACCATTTTTATTAAATCATTCTCAACGATATCCTTGATCAAATACTGACGTCACCGAAAATTACAACTACCCACCAATGACTCTTCTGTTCCATTAACCTAATCTTATATCCTACTAATCTAATCTAATCTTGAATGATGTTAACAGGACAACGAAGTTAAACATGGGAATAATCTCTTTCAGCAAGTTTTAATATTATTCCGATGTAATCCGCTGGCAGTCTGTAAAATCGCCTTACAAACCCATATTAAATGGGTTGTAAGACTAACGTACCTTACCACAAAAAAGTGTAGAAGTTCCTGTTATACTGCACTTTAATTACCGGCAGCCTACTCGCCACACAATATCCCGTTTCGCTTTCAACACTCCATTGTCTTTACCGTTATAACCACAAAAGATTCTGTATACCTAAGTATCGTAACTGAAGAGACCATTATTCCATAAGGCTATTGAATTAGTTGCAATGCACACGTCTATGTAAATACTCCTTAATGTCATTCACTACCTATCCCCGTTATCTAAAAACATTACAACTCAAAACAATCGTAACGCCAATATCACCACCGTACCCCCTGCTTGTCACCAACCACACCTGCTGACATCAGAGATCGCAACTACCACAACCTTCAGCCACTGCATCTAACAGTAACAATATATTGCCACCAGTCCCTAATCCCAACTCCTCACCTACCACAACAAAGTACCCGAACCCATCACAACTACCACCACACTCATCCACACCAGACCCATAAACTTCCCACCAACCAAACCTCACCGCAAACATCCTGTCCAACCACACAAACACCCTCACTCCCACATACCACACCAACCTCATCCAGCCCACCAAACCTCCCTCGCTATCTCCATCCAATCACAGTGATCCCCATCTCACCACCCTCGCCAAGCCTACAACAACAACCGCCACACCGAACTCCCCCAAGCTAACCACCTCACATCCCACAAAGTCTCCCACCTCCTCCACTCGTCAGAAAGCCATTTCACACCTCCCCCCACACCCCAAGGCTCCCCACACTTCCCCATACCACAAAGCCTCCTTCACCTCCCCATCCCACAAAGCATCTCATAATCCCCTCACCCTACAAAACCTCCCACACACACCCACATTCCACAAAGCCACCTTCACCCTCCCACACCCCACAGAGGCTCCCACAACTCCCCCCTCACCCCACAAAGCCCCCACATCACCCTCTCATATACAAAGCCTCCCACTCCATCCCCTCATCCCACAATGCCTCCCGTACCTCCCCCTCATCCCACAAAGCCTCCCATACCTTGCCCCTCATCCCACAAAGCCTCCCACACCTCCCCCTCATCCCACAAAGCCTCCCACACCTCCCCCTCATCCCACAAAGCCTCCCACACCTCCCCCTCATCCCACAAAGCCTCCCACACCTCCCCCTCATCCCACAAAGCCTCCCACAACTCCCCCTCATCCCACAAATTCTCCCACACCTCACCGGGTCTCCCACTCAGTAACAAGTAGCAGGGGGGCGAGGGCAAGGGTGTGGGGGTCGGCGTTACCCCTTGCAAGGTGGGTCAATACGGGTGTCTGGCTGCAGTCCCACATGGCTCGTCTGTCCTCCCTCCCACCTGCTAATTCTACTGTATCTACTCTAATTAGGCTACAGAAGTTATACATTCAACCTTAAATATTCTACGAAATCATATAATTAAAAACCTGTAGCTTTATTAACCTTACCAAAAACAAAATGGCAAAAAAAAAAAAAAAAAAAAAAGTTTCTACGCTACCGTACAGAACAAGTTTAAATTTAATGATCGTAGTACCCTAAAGAAAAAAGTCTGCTAATTTCAAAAACTATCACATGAACTAAAGATTATCATAAAGAAATCTTTATATACATACAGTATCACAATTATTTCATCGCTGAACGTCAAATATCCAAATTTTATTCGGCCAAACTCCAAAATCCCAATCATTCGGCTCGTATTTATTGTCATCTAACCCCCAAAATAAGCTATGTACGATTCATCTGCTACTCACTATCCAAATGTCACAGGCGCTATTATCGTATGCTGCGGATCATTACTTAAAACACCTATTACACACTAATAACATCCTGTCAAGCCTGTCATCTGCAACCGGTAGCTGGTAAAAATGTTCAGAATAAACACTATCACCTACCGGATTTTTTTTTTTGGGGGGGATGGGGCGTGACCAAACTGACTACAAAGCACAGTATATCAAAACTCTCCTATCAGAGCTTCAGTCGATACATCACAAGCTTTTCTGATACAAACTTTATTAAACTAACATGTTCATTCGTTTAAAACGAATAGAATATTAAAAAAAAACGCCATTATTACTGATGTCAGATACCGGTACAAAAGTAATTCATTAGCTATCACTGTTTTTATTTACACCACTGGATTATACCAAAGCTGTCACCTACGAAGGCTTTCCGCATCAACAATAGCTTTAAAACACTGCAGATACCATTTATAATTTCAAATTTCCCTCCGCCACCCGTGCCTGAGATTCCGGTACTCCACGCCGGATTTCACGCCAAGTCTTTTGAAAATGTTTACTCCCTCTCAACCCCCAACTGGACCCTCTTCATCCGCCATTCCCCCTTTTCCAACCCCCCTCCTCTTTCCCTCCGCCGCCCGTCCAATCCCCCTTCTTTCTCCTCCCTCCCCTTCCCCTCCTCTCTCCCTCTCTCTGCCACACCCTCTCACGCCGCTTATCCTGGACGCCGGCTCCCTCCTCCCCACACAAACTCTCCCTCCCTCGGCAACAGCGCCATGGCAACTGGAAACACAGCGACAATAATAACCCTTGAACTATCCCCTACCATAATTTAAATTTCCAAAGACTAAATCACTCTAATTCCAGGAGAAACTTCGGATTTTTCCCCCCGGCATGGACCGGGAGGGTGGGTGGGAAACAGATGCTTTGTCCAAAACTACACGCTAAATGAGAAAAAACAGGGACACCATACCGGGGAAAAGAGCAGCCAGCACTAAAAACCGCGCATAAAATAAAATATTCACAATCAAGAGCAAGGATATATAACACAGCACTTGTTTGAGTTACTTAGGGGTCCACAGGAACAGCACCTCCTACCTCAGTGATATCCCAAGCTCAACTGGCTGCGTGTCGGGCCGGGCTCACAGAATCTCACTAACCGATGACTCAACTTGAAGGGAGAGTCGCGTTGCCAGACACCTCCCTCTCTCCCTCTCTCTTATTCAACTATCTCTCCTTCCATCCCGGTGACTCACAGACCAGCCCCACGAATACAAAAGCGCTTCATATCCCCTTGCAATGCACGAAAAGTCTGAAAGAATTTTCAGGTTCTGACGGCAGGGAAAATACATACACTTACTGCCAACTCTCGCCTTTTTTTATTTACATCTACATTTTTTTTTTTTCCCCTATCCGATGGCATGAACACAAAGGGAAAATTTCTGCATCACGACTCTAAATTTGGCTGCCTCATACAGCGTCTTCGGCCAAATGTATGAATAAAAGTGACATAAATGGACCTTCTGCGGACATAGTTTCCCGCTTTGGTCGGCTCAGGAAATTACTCACGAGGACGGAAGAGAACGAATAAATTTGGATCGTTCGAATTGGCTTCCACAATACCTTCTATTCATCCCTCCTCCTCCTCCTCCCATCCCGTCCAGTACTTTCCCTCTTCCCACCATTTTCCTTCCCCATGTTCTTTCTACCGGTCTCTCTCTCTCTCTCTCTCTCTCTCTCTCTCTCTCTCAGTTGCTCCAATATTTCTTCTCTCCAATCCTATTTCCTTCACTCCAGCTGCTTCCTCCGTTATCTGATCCTCTGCCACTTCGTATTTTTGTTAATACAAGCGAGTATCCGTGAGTAGGCTAATGTACTGAGCAGCCTGGAGTGAGTAGTGAATGAGTTGGGGATATATGAATTAATAAGATCGCGGATAAGTGATAAAAGTGAACATCGATCAGCATCCCAATAGTGAATACTGAATGATGGATGAATAAATCAGTTTGCTGAGAAGTGTGAATGACTGGACAGGCCGAAGCGTGACAAAAACGAGATGAATGAGTGTGAATGACGGGGATGAATGGATGAATGAGTATGCGACTGAACGAGTGAATTAAAAAAAACGTATGAATGTTCTGAGAGAGAGAGAGAGAGAGAGAGAGAGAGAGAATGAGTGAGTGAGTGAAGGGGAGCAGTGTAGCCAGATAAGGGAAGGTGTGTGGTGAGGTTGGTGAGGCCTTACATGGGTGCACATACGGTAACTAGCGATCTTTCTCACGTACACACGCACATAGCTCTCTCTCTCTCTCTCTCTCTCTCTCTCTCTCTCTCTCTCTCTCTCTCTCTCTCGGTATAATTTCTCGAATATCAATAACCCATAATTCTCACGCGATCACACCCAATATATTTCTCTCTACAACTCGAATATCCCACAATTCTCTCATACGCACTCACAGCTAATACCTTCTCCCTCCATCCATCCCTTCCCCCCTCTCCGTCTTTCTCACTTTATTTGTCCGTTTATCTGTCCCTCTCCTCATTAATCTATAAACTTATCACACACACACACACACACACACACACACACACACACACACACACATATGAACCCCATTCCCTCTCAGCACTTCATTACAGCATACCGTTATCAATTAATTATGAACATGCCAGCAAACAATAATACTAATAATAGCCTCCCGTTATCACCGTTTATATTACTAGTCATAACACGGCCGTTATTAACCTCTTCATTCTGAGAACTTTTTTTTTTTGTTCTCGCTACCGTCAGACGATTTTAATAAGCTTAGGGAAGACTTAAAACTAGGGGGGTTAGATAGACTTCATTCCCAACTATACGTCTTTCCTAAGCTGAATAAAATCGCCTGAGAAAAGCAAGAATTGACTAATCTAGACTTTTCGCCGTGAAGCAGTTAAAGGGGCTAACTATACTCCTTTTACTCTAACCTGGCCTAAATTTACCATCTCTCCATCACGAAAACCGAGTCGTAGAATGAGATTAATGCTAGAATATGATGCTAGTCACGAAGAAGTGCTATGGAAAGGATGCATTCCCATAGTACTGTCATATTTTGCGACTGAGGAACGTGAAATGGGCTGCAAAAGAACGAAGATGGGCCAAGTTAAAAAAAAAAAAAGATATGGTTCCCTTTTACCTCTTCGAAACAGAACCTAATCATATCTTCCTATGACAATCAATAGTTCTCTATCCACGTATCATCCACTCCTGTACTGCCATATCAGGTGAGTAGGGGCCCGGGGCTAGGCTAATTTGATCCAACATTTGAGGTGTGACCAGTCGCTTTTCCCCGGTGGCAATAAACCCAAAACACCCCAAGACGTAAACCCTTATAGGTCATGTCTAGGTGCAGCGCCGTAACCCACTAAACCACCAGGTGTCCATCTGGTTCTATGGTTACCACTCAGCGTATGAAAGCTTCCTGTTAGGGAAAAAAATCAGGATATGTCAAGAACTGAAAAGAAACTGTATAACGTGTGTGTGTGTGTGTGTGTGTGTGTGTGTGTGTGTGTGTGTGCTAGATAAGTACGAGTATGTGTGCATCCACATAAGAAGTATGCGTTTATACAGACACGTCACATTCTTTTATGGATGTGTGCATGTAGACTTATACTATGGTTATGCCTAGACACATTTGTGCATGTAGTGAGTATGTAGATGTTTGAGACGAATTTATAATGCAAAGGTAAACGACAAGAATTTATTATCTGATAAGACAGGGTAGCAATCGTGTTTTGCGTTCATGCCTGTATTGTTCGTTACATGTGTGTCTGTGTGTGTGTGTGTGTGTGTGTGTGTGTGTGTGTGTCTGCGTACATCTAAAGAAATACATGTGTACACAGTCATGCCTAATATGTATGTACGCCGGTGTGTACAGTTACGGTTGTGTGTGTGTGTGTGTGTGTGTGTGTGTGTGTGTGTACGGCTGGGCTCACAGAGGCTGATGACTCACCCATATAACCAGTCCCGAACCTGAGACTTGTACGGCAGAGAGAGAGAGAGAGAGAGTCAAGAAAATATACGAAAATGGAGAATAAGAGGAAACAGGCAAGAAATAAGAGTAATAGGAAAAAATATATAAGCCTACTATTTCAGAACGAAGACCTGTTTCTTTTAATTTTGCTAGCTAGACGATTTTATTCAGCTCAGGAAAAAATCTCGGGCTGAAGGGGTTGGTGAAGGCTGGTACCTAACCCCTCCAGTTCTTGAAGTCTCCCTTAAGCTTAACAAAATCGTCTGGAGGTAGAGGTAATATAAGAAGGAAGACAATGTTATACTGAAGAGGTGAAGGAAAGATTATGTTGAGAAAAAGACGAGAAAGGAGTTAGATAATTGGAATCTCTCTCTCTCTCTCTCTCTCTCTCTCTCTCTCTCTGTAAGGGGTGGTTTTTGTATCTATGAACTCCCTCGCCTGGCTATCTTCCCTGTCTCTATCTCTTCCTTTCCTCACTATCTCCCCTACCGTCTCTCTCTCTCAGGAGTACAAAGGAAGACAACACCAAACCAACTGACCATAAGCTAATCCTTTTGCTTCCTTTTCATTAATTTCTTCTTTCCTACATTTAACAATTAATTTATCTATTTACCATTATTTTCTCTTTACTAAAATATTTCTGTTTTTCTTCCTCTTTTCATTTTCCATTATAATTTTCTCCACTTTCCTCATCCCACTTTCTATTAAGATTAGTCATTTCAGGTGCCTTCCCTTCTCTTTCCAAATCTGAGTTTTAACTTTCTCCAGACCGGTGTGGTTTCTCTACAAAATCTCGTCAGAAATCATTATCATCATCGACATCATCACCACCATTGTCATAAAAAGTGAGGTTTGTATGCCAGGGTTAAAAAATTAAGAACCCCAATAGACAGACAGACAGACGCGCTCAAACAAATACAGATAAATAAATAAATCACATACCTGCTGCAATGGTGACAATAACTAAAATATAAATAACACTCGACAATTTTCAAGGGTAACAAGCAGAATAAATTGCATAGTAAGAGGTGTTAGGAAGACTTCAAAGCCACAACATCACACTCCTCAGCCGCCAATGGTTCATTATCTTTAAAATCGTAGTATCTTCACCTTAACTTGGCCTAGATTTTCGTTATTTGTAGCTTACTTCACGTAGGTCAGTGGCAGAGGACAGTACTACGGCTCTACACTTTTTGCACAGCACTTCTTCGTGACTGGCATGATACATTCGTACTAGTATTAATATGTTACGGCTTAATATTCATGATGAAAGGATGACAATTTTAGGACAAAAAAATGAAAATGGTACAGACTGAGATTTTGGTCCTTTTCCAGCTAATTTTCTGGACTTCAATCGCAGAATAAGGCAATGCAACGGCCCTGCATCCTTTTCATAGCGCTTCTTCGTGACTAGCACCATTTTATAGTGTCAGTCTTCTTACATCCCTCCATCCGTGAAGGTAAGATGACACTGCTACGGCCTTGCATCCTTTTCACAGCACTTCTTCGTGACTAGCACCACATTCGAGTGCTAATGAAAGGAGAGATGACAATTTAACGCCTAATTAAACTGAACATAGCATAGGATGAAAGAAGGGATGAGAGGTGAGGCGACAGACAGATAAACAAACAGATACCCCGCTGACGCTGACATCCTGTTCTCAGCACTACTCTCACTCCCTCTGCACCCTTCTCTCTGTCTGTCTCCGTCTGTCTGTCTCTCTCTCATGGCACACTCCAGTCATGAATTTTCAAATGTCAAATCCATAAACCTCTCTATCTTTCTCTCTCTCTCTCTCTCTCTCTCTCTCTCTCTCTCTGACGGATCTGACAGCCACAGCCCCAGGAGGTGAGTGGCCGAGCCCCGGGGAAATATTTACAAAGAATCTCAATTATCCCTTTTTATTACTTTACCCAGAATTCAACAAAACTCAAAAATCACCATGAATAACATTTTGTCTTATTATTCACGTTATTATTCACTCAGGCTGGGCCGTGAAGTTACCGATTAAGTGTTTAAATTAAGATGAAAAATGTGAAAGAATGATCTTATACATGAATGAAGCTTAATAAGGTTTGTAAATAATGACTGTATCGCATTCCTCACCACAGTCCTTCCCTTGAGACGCTCGGGGCGGGGCGGGGCGGGGCGGGGCGGGAAAGGTAAGGGGAACGGGAAAGACAAAGATACTACAAAGTTCTAAGGATGGATAATGGATAAAACACACACACACACACACACACACACACACACACGATGATGATGATGATTACGCTAGAATAATATACAAAAGATGAGCCAGGAGGGAGTACTGGAAAGAACATGAATAAAGTGACAGGGCAGGGGAATGATGGACTGAGAAGAGACAGAGAGAAGGGCAGGGAAAGGGAAAAAAAAAGGTACGAACGGGAACTGAGTGGGGTACTGCATGGAAGGGATGGGGGGAATCAAAGGTTGGGAAATGGAGGGATAGGGAATGAAGGAGTGGGGAGTGGAGGGCGGGGGAATGGAAGGTTGAGGAATAAGAAAGTTGGGGTTGGAGGGCAGGGAAAACGTGGGAGAAGAGGGCAGATAAGGATGGGTTAATGTAGGGTAAGGAAACTGACCACCTGAGAGTTTGGAGCTACATGGAAGTTGAAAATATCTACACTGATGATTTTCGTAGTATCAATATAAACCGCACTTAAAGTACATAATTATCGTGTGAAAATAGCTATGACAATATAAAATTCTTTCTGGACGATGTTACGCTTCGATTTCTCCGTAAATATGGAAAATAATAAACAAAATCTAGAACACTGAAAAGATGGAGGGCCTTCGATATTCTGCATTCTTCATTAACGGCAAACTGGACGCAAGCATTTATTCAGTAAGTACTTGGTGTAATGCCCATGCTTTTTATTACACGATTTTTCTATTATAATTTTAAATGCGATTTGTACTAATGCCACCAAAATTATCGGTCAACATTTTCAATTTCCTTAGAGCCCAAAAATCGCAAGTGGCCAGTCATTAACACTCTGATGACGCCTGACTTTTTAACTATTGCACTCTACTACTACAACTACTATGAAGCCTGACTCCTTAACTATTCCAGTCTGCTACTACTACTACTACTACTACTACTACTACAACCACAGACGATATCATTCAAATTAAGGTGGCCTCCCGTCGTCGTCTGAGGATTAGGACAGAGCGGGGCAAGAAGTAATTGAGGAGGGGAAAGTGGGGCACAGAAGGGGAGACGAGGGGGGTGGGAATGGAAGGTAGGGTAGAGGAGTTGGGTGGGAATGGAAGGTAGGGTAGAGGAGTGGGGTGGGGTAGGGAAGAGGGTAGGGTAGACGAATGGGGTGGAGAAGCATAAGTATGAAATGTGTCAAGGAAGAAAACACGGAAATGAAAAATAAAGTGTAAGGAAGGATGAGGTGAAAGAAAACTGAGACAAGGATGGAAAATTAAATAAACAAGGTACAAGGCAATAAAAAACGGTGCAGGAAAGGATGGGGGAGGGATAGGTAAGAGGAAAGGAGAGGAAATATAGCAAATATGGGATGAAGGAAGGATGTGAAGACAGGGAACGAGGCAAAGAAAGAAAAGGATTCATTATAAGAGAGAGAGAGAGAGAGAGAGAGAGAGACAGAGAGACAGACAGACAGAGGCAGGGAGGGTAAGGCCAGGGAAACGGGCAGGGTAGGTAAGGCGAGAGAAGGTGTAAAAGGTAAATGAAGTGGAAAAATGGAGGGTTGGGAAGTGAGGGGGAAAAAAAAAAGGAAGGACAGTGAAGTGAAATACAAGGCTAAAATAAAGATGGAAAGATGGGACAAAGAAGAAGGGAAAGGAAAAGACAGATAAGACTGTTGAGGGCTGGTAAAAAAAAAGAGATAGAGAGAGAGTAGGAAAAATGCACGACTGGGGAGCAATAAAAGATGGTGCAGTAAAATGATGATGGAGAAGGTCGTTAAGATGATGGGATGAGGTAGGAAGGGTGAGGCAGGGAAGATGGGACAGGGAGGACGAGGCAAGGGGTAGGTAAGGGGTACGAGGCAGGTAGGGTGAGGCAAGGGAAACGAGGCTGGAAGGGTGAAGTAGAGTGAGGCAGAAAGGGAGCGACAGGAAGGGTGAAGCAGGGTAGGAAAGGCAATGGAAACAGATAAATATTTAGATGAGGCGAGGCACAACGGGTGAGACAGGGAAGGTGAAGCAGGGAGGATAAGGCAGAGAGGCTGAAATGGGGAGGGTGAGGGAGGGAGAGTGGAGCAGGGAGGCATGATCAGGGTGAGGTAAGGGTTGGGAAATGATGAAGAGGAACGGGACAGTGACATCAGAGGTAGGGGTGATGTGGGGGAGGGGGAAGAGTGGGGGAAGGGGAAAGGTGCAGGTAAAGGGAAAAAGAGAACATCGGGGGAAGAAGAGAGTGAGTACGGGGAGAGTGAGAATGAAGGGATGAAAAAGAGGAGAGAAGACGAGGAAAGGGAGGTGTAAATTGTAAAGAACAGGATAACATGAAGTGGAGAAATTAGAGAATGAGGGGAAATGGAGAGATGAGATGAGATGAAAAGAGACAGAGGAAGGAACAGAATGGGGAGAAAGGACAGGCAGATAATGGGAGAGAAAGGAATGGCATGAGAGGAGACAGAGAAGGGAATCATAGGGCGAGGCAAGGAAAGGAAGGAATGGGGGAGAGAGGAGGAAAGGATGGAATAGGAGAGAGGGGGAGAAAAGGATGGACTAGGGGAGAGGGGAGGAAAGGAAGAAAGAGGAAGAAGGAACGAAACCATGAAAGGAGGCAGAAGAAGAAAATACGAAATAGCGAAAGGGTAGGAAGAGAAAAGAGGGAAGGAAGAAAAGGATGGAATTGGGGAGACTGAAAGTGAGGAATGATGAAGATGGGAGGAAGGATGAAAGGGAGATGAAGGAAGGAAATGATGAGCCTGGATAGAGGGCAGAGAAGGAAAGGATGGTGTGAAAATGACAGTAAGAAGGAACAAAAAGAAGGGAACCAAATAAGGAAAACAAATGATGAGAAGAGAATCAGAGGAAGGAGACAAAAATGGAGAGAGGAACTGGGACGTCGGCACAACTGTGGGAAGGACTGTAAGTAGAGATGTAGGTAGAAATGTAAGTAGGGATACAAGTAGGAAGATGTAGGTAGGAATGCAGGTAGACATCGGGGGGGGGGGGGATTGGGTACAAAGAGCAGACACGAATAAAAAGACAAAATACAAATAAAAGACAGAGTCAGAATGGATAAAGAAAGTTGACATTAAGTTAAATTGGGTGGGGCAGGATGGATGGAAGAAGGAGGGTGGGGTAGTGTGGGGGAATGATGGTGGGGAAGTGGTGGGGGATCCTGGTGAGTGGTGGTGGTAGTAGTGGCGGTAATGGTAGTGGTAGCGATGATGATGATGATGATAGTAATAGGGTGGTGGTAGTGGTGGTTATGGTGGTAGTAACGCTTGTGGTTGTGGTGATAATACAAACAGCAGTAACGATAGTGGTGGTGAGTGATGATGATAGTGGTGGTGGTGAAAGTGGTGGTAACTGCAATGGTGATGATAGTGGAGGTGATGATAGTAGTGTTGGTGATGATAATACTAATAGTAACAGCTGGTGGTAGTGGTGCCAATGATGGTTAAGTGGTGATAGTGGTGGTAGTGATGCAATGGTAGTGGTGGTGGACGCAAGAAGACGTGACATATAAGGCGACCAACCATCTTGCCACACACACACACACACACACACACACACACACACACACACACACACACACACACACACACACACACACACACACACACACACACACACACACTTTCTCTCTGAATATGTACCGTATATGTATGTGTGTATATCTCTACCTCTCTCACACATATCCTCTCTCTCTCTCTCTCTCTCTCTCTCACACACACACACACATACACACACACACACACACACACACACACACACACACACACACACACACACACACACACACACACACACACGGTCAAGAATGGAGTGTGTGGCCGTATAAGAGTGTGAGTGAATTGAGAGTCGTGGTGGCGTTGCTTAGTAGGTATGACTGTAAGTAAGCAGCTGTGTAAGTAGGCACGTAAGTAGGTCGGAGTTTAAGTAGGCATGAAAGGATGGAGGGATGTAAGTAGGCTGTGATATATGAAGGGTTGGGTGTAAGTAGGTATAAAGTCAGGATGTAAGTAGGTTGTGATATATGAAGGGTTGGGTGTAAGTAGGTATAAAGTCAGGATGTAAGTAGGCTGTGATATATGAAGGGTTGGGTGTAAGTAGGTATAAAGTCAGGATGTACGACGAACTGGCGTAAGTATGAATGGGTAAAAGATGTGCGTAATTTTAGCATAATTCTGAGAGAGAGAGAGAGAGAGAGAGAGAGAGAGAGAGAGAGAGAGAGAGAATCCCCTAAATTTAGCGGCACTGAAGAGCTAATCCTCACACTAATCCAGCACTTAGATACGTAATCCACAGCTTCTTAGCGCTATTCACTCCCATTCATTTATCTCTTTATCTTTATCTTCTTACCTTCGGCTTCATACATCTGAGAAAAAATACACTAAGGAGAAAGTGTTGACTCTCTCTCTCTCTCTCTCTCTTTCTCTCTCTCTCTCTCTCAGTTCATCTATCTCTCTCTCTCTCAAACACCTACAGAACACGCAGATAACAAGACCGCGATTTAACTAGATACTCGATAAAAGATTAGGGAGATAAGATGAGGAATGAGTCACGAGAGAGAGAGAGAGAGAGAGAGAGAGAGAGAGAGAGAGAGAGAGAGGTGTGTGTGTGTGTGTGTGTGTGTGTGTGTGTGTGTGTGTGTGTGTGTGTGTGTGTGTGTGTGTGTGTGTGTAGAAGCCAATACTGACTCACAACAGCAAACAGTTACTTCGTGTGTTTACAGTTATCAGCGCGACTCGGTGTGCGATAGTGGTGTGTGCTGGAGGGATGGTTGGCTGGTGGGTGATAGACTGGGTGATAGGAGTGATAGACTGGGTGACAGAGTATGACTGGTAAATGACTGGATGAAAATTAACTGTCAGAGTGAATGAATGAGGATGAAAAATGAATGACTTAGGAGAGTGACAATGTAAGATGAATGAGTGACAGATGGATGACAGACTGGGTGACAGGGTGGCTTATGACTAGTGACTGGATGAAAGATAACTGATGGCGACTGGGTGAAAAAAATTATTGAGTGACTGGAAAAGATGAATAACTGGTGGATGAGAGACTGGGTGACAGAGAGGCCTATGACTGGTGCGTGACTGAGTGAATGATGTTATGGCTGACTGACTGGCTAATATAAACGAGTGGTGATCAGTAACTGGCGGAGAGTGACTGGCAGAAGGAAATATGAGTGACAAAGAATAACAAAGTCGATAAAATAAATCACTTAAAGACGAATAAGTAACTAACTGTTGGTAAGTGGGAGAGGAAGACTGACTGGCAAAGATGAATTACTGTCGATGAGTGACTGGGAGAAATGTATCTGCAAAAACATACCCACCGATCACAAGAAACTGGGTGAGTGGAGGAGAGGGCCTGACATATGAAACTGCACACTGGTGGACACAATGAGTTCACTTTACCTCGCCTACATACTATAATAGCTTCCTTCACTTTTGTTATTTTGATATCTTCCGTGATATTTATCTTTATGTGAGTTTATAAAGGTTGAGTATATACTAACACTACTCCTCTTACGACTAATTATAATAAAAAAAAAAAATAATAATAATAATAATAATAAACCCATTTTCTGTAGTGAAGACATCGAATGCAAATTATTAAAAAATGATATTTATTACAGTACTAGTTGGAACAAGAAACTAGGAACACCACATAAAACTACAGCATCTCACTGGTCAGTGTTGGCATAATACTGACACTGGCATATATATATATATATATATATATATACATATATATATATATATATATATATATATATATATATATATATATATATATATATATATATATATATATATTGGGTACTGTAGGCTTCAGGTTTCTCGAAAAATATAGTGACAAAGGTATTTGCAGTAAGATATATAAGAAAATGAAATGACAACGGGAGAGAGAGAGAGAGAGAGAGAGAGAGCATGGAATTTCAAAGCAAAAGCTATCATATAAAGCAAAATAAAATAATGACATATTGGCGAGAATAAAGAGGTTATTACAGAAGCTAGCATAGGTAATTAGGAGGTACATGAAGAATACTAAATTACGTAACTGAATGGGGTTAATGAGGGTCCAATTAGCAGGGATTAAGGGTAAACAAAAGGCCAAGGTCAACTGAGATTACGGGCAGACAAACAAGGTATTACTATGCTTGTCGCTTTCCCTGTCTCTCTCTATGGTCGTGTGTGTGTGTGTGTGTGTGTGTGTGTGTGTGTGTGTGTGTGTGTGTGTGTGTGTGTGTGTGCTCAACTGTTTATGTGCTTGTGTATTCTTATCTGTTTGCTTTTACGTTATCGTATTCTTACAGAGCTGACTCAGGAATGTGTGTGTGTGTGTGTGTGTGTGTGTGTGTGTGTGTGTGTGTGTGTGTGTGTGTGTGTGTGTGTGTGTGTGTGTGTACATGAAGGAACACACATTCATTTTCTTACTAGTTTTGGTGTGCGGCGGAGTGTGGCAAGTGACCCACACAATGAGCTGACTAATAAGGCTGGGATCCTCTAGTAAAAGGTGATGGAGAGGGACGCCTTCATGTGGTGGCACAGACAGGAACGGCGGGGGAGCTACCCGGTTATATAAACGTCTCTCAGCCCCCTCCCTATTCACAAAAAGGAAGAAAAAAAATAATAACCCGAGAGAAAACGGAATCATCAGCCTGCAGTCTACCGGGTCCACATCCCAAACTATTCTACTATAGTGGGAGGCAAAAGTTCTTCCATTCCACTGCGTCACCTTCGGGCATGTTTATTGCTTTCCTCCCTGGCGCATCATTCTGAACGCCATTTTTGGGCGGAGAAACACACTTAAGTCTTTCTCAGCTTATCGGAATTTAGCCAGTAGAGGATGTGAAATGCAATCTTAGTTAAGAATTCCTTAGCTGGTATTAGCTTGATTAAAAGTAAAAGTAGTAGAAGTCATAATAATACTCATCATCATAATAATAATAATAAAAATAAATTCGTGAGTCCACAACTAAAGGTTCAATTCAGCAGAGATAAATCGTGGGCAACAGTTTAAATATGATCGATTAATCTTGCCAATGCTGTGAATGTACTTATCTCTTTCAGGACCACTGACCATTAACTTATTTAAATCTAGTTTCGTTAAAATGATTTTATTTAACTTCGAATTGACAGGCAAACTTAGCAGAAAAAAAAAAATCATTTATATTTTCTGTCACTTATTTTTCTGGTATTTTTGAGATAGAAAGATACAGATATATATATATATATATATATATATATATATATATATATGGAGAGAGAGAGAGAGAGAGAGAGGGGGGGGGGGAGGTTCAATCAGACCGGTTCTCAGGGCCTGCGATGCTCTCGGGGCCCGGGGAACCACTTGAGTTGATGGTGCTCTATAAATCACTCTTGTTTATCTCGCTTACACTCCGTTGTGCAAAATGAGAGAGAGAGAGAGAGAGAGAGAGAGAGAGAGAGAGAGAGAGAGAGAGAGAGAGAGAGAGAGAACTAAGGAAGGCAGATAAGCACATGAAAGAAAAAAAAAAAAACGAGAAAAAAGGAAAAACTATTGGCAAACTAAACAACGACAGACAAAGAAGACACGGAAAATGAAAACATGAAACTGAAGAGAGAAGAAGGAAACAGAAATAGACCGCAGAAAAAAACATATGAGCAAAGCTATCCAAAATTGAAAGAACCGGAAAAAACGTAAAAAAAATGAGTTGAAGGGAGAAAGAAACAACGGAAATAGCCCAGAAAAAAGAAAGAAAATCAAGACCATACAAGGAAAATAAACGAAAAATAAATAACTGCATTCATAAAAAGCAAATTATTTATGTCAGATGTGTCTCTCCTCCCATGTCTTGCCTAGAAAATGATAAGAGTAAACTTGATGGTCACTATTTGGTTTAAGCTTCAGTAGCATAACTCAGATATGAATGACACACACACACACACACACACACACACACAGGCAACACTTAATCTAATACAACCTCTCTGGAACCTACGAGGGTGCAAGGTTTACGTATTTTTATTGAAGTACAGTATCATTCATTCGTTGATTCATTGTGAGTTGACAGAGTTTTTCGTCCGTTTACAGCTTAATCCTCTAGCCCAATTTCTCTACCGAGTTTTTCGTTTTTTTTAAAGCTTATTTTCCTTACGGCTCTATTGCTCTACATTACATTTTTATCATAGCACCTCTTCCTGACTCGCACCATATTCTTGAATTAATCTCTTGCTATAATTTAGCATTTAAGACAGTGAGAAGGCAATTTTACACCCAGTTAAAGTTAACAGAGTATAGCTATAATAACTGACTAAATTTTAACTTCCTAGGTCAAAAAGTACCAGAAATACAAACCACAAAAAAATAAAAAAAAGACAGAAGAATGAAATCCACCAAAGAAACGATACCTATCATAGCTTTCTCTTTTATTACCTTATCAATTATTCCTAAAGGTGAGACTGAACCAGATCAGCCAGGAAAAAAAAAATGGCATATTCGCTTGGTCACTGTTCTCAAATTTCAGCCGCCGATCTTAAACCACGTAGTGCAAACATGTTACTGGTATTTTATTTTTTTTCGTATCCATTTTATCTATCTGTCTACCTATCTGCCTTCCTGTCAATATATCTATTTTCATTTTTCTTACTCTTTACTGATGGTTTTATCCAGCTTATAACAAATTTTGAACTGAAGGGGTTAGATACAGCCTTCACTAACCCCTTCTCTACCAGGATGCTCCTAAACTCTATATAATCATCAAAAGTTTGGAAAAAAGTCACCGAACTTCAAGGGCATCGTGAGACAAAGCAAGGAGTTATATGTAAACAAACACTACAAACAGAACTGGAATTGTTGCTGTACCCCGGTCTGTCTGGCCATGCAGACGCATCGACCACAAAGCAGCCGCCTTCCTGTGACAGACAGCACGTCAGGGTCGGAATTGGGTCCTTCCACATGGCTAGGTGCCATGTTCTCTATTCTCAAAAAAAAAAAAAAAAAAAAAAAAAAAAAAAGGTGAACACAGAACACATAAGAAAACTGAAAATACAGGAAAGCACCACTGAGAAGGCAACGCTTTCCGACTATCGCCTCAACCTGATGGATAATGGAGGAGGCATAGCCCCCAAGAGGATGAGCTGTGTATAGGAGATATGTATGAGTAGTAGTCTCAGCCCGGACTTTGATTACTAGGGAAATGTGACTGAGTTCCCCGTCTGGGAGTGTTGCACAAGGCCAGCTACAGGGCCTTGGCCCCACGTCACTCCCATGATAGTACCTGCCGGGACGATGGTAACCATACATCTGCTATCTCTTTGGCGGGCTGAAGGGTGCTACACCTTGCTCAAAGGTGATCCAGGATTATGCAGGGCAGGGGTGTCCATTTTCCCTGAGCCGGACACATGCTCCAGCCGCATACCCAAACACAACAGACGTGAAATTAGACAACACCTTCTTTGGGGTTGGGACGATTTTATATTTAGGTTAAGCGTGACCTCTCGTAGTGAAGAAGTTAAAACACCCTAGAACAATTTTCCGTAATTAAAATTGTCCCTCGCATTTATTAACTGTCATGAGTGCACCTCCAACGCTCCTGAAGGGGCAAAAAAATGACTGAATTGTTGACAGACAGACTGATAGATAGATAAAGACAGATAGACATACAGGCAAATTTATATATACCAGCTACCTCTATCCCTACTCAGTAACGAACCCTGCTTCTACGACTCTTCACCCGTCTTCATCTACTCCCCTACCTCGTTCTATAAGCGAGCCCGTGATGGTGAAAATGTGTACTAATTAGCGGAGAGAGAGAGAGAGAGAATGTGTGTGTGTGTGTGTGTGTGTGTGTGTGTAATGATTACGTTACCAGTGATGACATCAATAACAATGATATTGATAAATGATGGTGTGTGTGTGTGTGTGTGTGTGTGTGTGTGTGTGTGTGTGTGTGTGTGTGTGTGTGTGTGTGTGTGTGTGCGGTAACTGGGGGTGGTGACTGGATAATAGTTCTAACTGGAGGATGACTGTGGGTGTGGGAATGTGCTCACAGTTACCACTTAATTAGAACCAGATCTCACTAGGAAAAAAAAAAAAAAACATACAAGGAGGAGACCGGGTTGGATCGGCACAAGAGAGAGAGAGAGAGATTAACCCCTTCCATACGACTGTTAATTTTTTGCTTATTACTGGTGGGATGATGCAGAGGGACGCCTTCAAGGGGTGGCACCGACACAACAGGCGACTCCACTGCCTGGCTACACACATCTCTCAGCTACTTCCCTATCAGCCGAAATGAGGGTTGGTGGACTACTACTACTACTACTACTACTACTTCTAGAGGGCGACTTTATGCAGCTCAGGGGAGACTCCTTGTAATGAAAACTTTTGGTCAATCATCCCTGTTATGAATGAAATCGTTTGGAGGTGGCAAGAATACGTTAAGCTTATACATCTTCCTAGTGAATGGGTTACGCTTAAAAAAAATTATATATATATATATATATAAATATATATATAGATAGATAGATAGATAGATAGATAGATAGCTAGATAGATAGATAGATAGATAAGAGAGTGACGTGGACCGGCAGGAAATAGTGAGGAAAAATAATTAGTATATGAAGTGTGGCTTAGGCTGGCCTGATAAACTGAGATTAAACGGGCAAGAGAGTACATGAAGGAGGGTGACGTGGACTGACAGGAGAGAGTGGGAGTAAAGCTGAAAAAAAGGGTGCCTGAGGTACGACAGCTTGTGGTGGTGGTGGTGGTGTGTGTGTGTGTGTGTGTGTGTGTGTGTGTGTGTGTGTGTGTGTGTGTGTGTGTGTGTGTGTGTGTGTGTGTGTGTGTGTATGTGTGTACATGTCCATGAGTCCGTAAATAAACTTTATACGTTCAAGTGTATACACAGAACACTTGAGTGTATGTACACGAGGGAATCTGACTGTACATGTGTGAGTAAGTATACATGTGCATGTACCAATGTACATAATTATGCTTGTGAGCGTACAGTACATTTGCATGTGTGAGTGTAGTGTCTGAGTGTACATGTGCGTGTGTGCACATATGTGCGTGTGTGACCCAGAAAGGTGACTCCCCGATGACTCATACCGACCGTGTACCAGGAGAGACTTTCTTCTCTCTCTCTCTCTCTCTCTCTCTCTCTCTCCTTAACTTCCTTCTTCCCTCTTTCTCTCTCTGCCATGCCATCCTCTCCTCTTTCCTCTCACCTTTCTTCCTCCTCCTCCTCTCACAACTCTCTCACTTTCTCATCTCATTTCCTCTCCCTCCCTCTATTTTACTGTCTCTCTCCCCCTCCCTCTCTTCATTCCTTTCACCCTTCCTTCCTCCCTCCCTTTAACTTTCCCCTCTCTCTCTTCCTCCTTCCCTCTCGCCCTCCATCATCTCCCCTTCCTCCCCTCTCCCCCTCTGTAACCTCATTTCACCATCTCTCCTCCCTTTCTTCTTCCTCTCCCCTCCCTCCCATCTTCCTCACTTCTCCTATATTTCTTACTTTTTCCTGCCGGCTTTCATTAGACTTAGAGGACCTGGTGGGTGGGAGAGAGCCTAAGGTTGCATTACTATCCTTTTCTTATTTATTACTTTTTTGTGATGAGGTGTATTTTATGGGTCAACAGGCCTCTCTCTCTCTCTCTCTCTCTCTCTCTCTCTCTCTCTCTCTCTCTCTCCTTCACAAACCCTTCTAACTGCCACTTAGTTAATAAAGAGATCCATTAGTGCAGAGAGAGAGAGAGAGAGAGAGAGAGAGAGAGAATGATTTAGCATTTATACAATTCGTTACATTACCTTCAGACGATTATATTTACTCAGTTAAAATGACACAGGAAAGATCAAAGCAAAATTAGATGAAATGTTCTCTCTCTCTCTGATATCCCTAGCTTTCCCCATTTTCCTTCATTTCTTCTTCATCCCACTCACTCTCTGTCTCTGTCTCTCTCTCTCTCTCATGTCTCGCTCTCATCATTTTTCGAGCGTCAATACCCAATAATAATTAGTTCACACGCTCTTACACCCAATACTCTCTCTCTCTCTCTCTCTCTCTCTCTCTCTCTCAGCCCACATGATTCTGACCTCCTCACACCACCACCCTCATGACTTGATAGAGAGACACAGACTTATATTGATGGATGAGAGAGAGAGAGAGAGAGAGAGAGAGAGAGAGAGAGAGAGAGAGAGAGAGAGAGTGAGAGAGAGAGAGAGAGAGAGAGAGAGAGAGAGAGTGAGAGAGAGAGAGAGAGAGAGAGAGAGAGAGAGAGAGAGAGAGAGAGAGAGAGAGAGAGAGAGAGAGAGAGAGAGAGAGAGAGCAACTTCAATTTTCTCACCCCCTCATCTTCACTCGACAGATGACGTATACACATCATCATTTCACTAACGTATATTCCTATGCTATTACTGTTATTAAGGTAACGGGAATTATTATTACTGTTGTTCCTATTATTATTATTATTATTATTATTATTATTATTATTATTATTATTATCATCGTTGTTGTTCTCGTAATTATCTTTGTTGTTTTGTTGTCATTGCTATTCACCTTTTTGGCTTGTTTTGTTGTTGTTGTCCTTGAAGGGTTTCACTTATGGCCTGGGAGAAAACTTGGGTCCTGCCTTCAAGGGGGGAGGGGGAGGGAAAAGGGGAGGGGGAGAGGGGAAGAGGAGGGGAAAGTGGGGGAAGCCTGGGTGTGCTGCAGTACGCGGGTCAAGGCAATGTGAGAGTTGCAAAGATACATAGACCACACAGACCTGGCATGAGAGAGAGAGAGAGAGAGAGAGAGAGAGAGAGAGAGAGAGAGTCACTATCGCCTCAATATATATTAACCCCCAAAATAAATAAAATAAGCCAAGGGACGAAAAAGCTTATTTAAGAAATGCTTATGACCTTCCCACTCTTCTGTACACCCAACTCTTCAGTACACTTCATCTAGTCTATTCAACCTAACACATTTGTACACTTCTTCAATACCTAACACCTTCACTTTATCATATTTCAACTATTCTGTACAACAAAATATACCTACACCTATGACATGCGGTTTTTCAGGTTGGTAAGAAGACATAGAGATATTTGAGGGATTACTGCAATGCTTAGGGATTTTGCAGGGATGCAGTTCTGTAGCTATGTATGAGATGCAGATGAGAGACAAACATCTGTAGGATTTATACACACATCACAGAGGTTTTGTAGGCAGTAGAGATGGAGGGAGCTTGTAGGGAGAATGGATAAATATTAAAGAGTTTGTAGGAGTGCAGTGAAGGGTCAGAGAGCTTGTGGGATTGATGTATAAAGTCTTAGGGTTTTTGAACGTGTGCACAAGGATGATATAAGGGCAAGAAGATTAATAGAGGATTTGTAGGATGTATTCAGGGGGTTGTGGGGTTTTGCTTGAGGGTTTGGAGGTTCAGTGGGTATGCAGTGAAGGGCAGGAGGGTTTGTGGGCTCGGCGGGTAGAGGCTTTTGTTTAATTGTTTACTTTCACCGTGACCCGCCATTGTCCTCAGTAAACATAACCGTTCTCTTACTGCCTCTCGTTTTCCTACACTCCCCCTCCTCCTCCTCTGCCTTCTTCTTTTTCTTCTCCTCCTTCTTCCCCTCTCCTCTCCTCTTCCGCCCTTCTTATACTACTACTATTACTACTTACTACTGCTGCTGTTTCTGCTGGTACAAAAGAAAAGAAGACCCAGGAATGCATTCAAACACACAGCTCCACTACTATTTCATGCAAAAAGTGAGGGACGGACACTTGAAAGTCAACAAAATTCTTACTTCCAGAGAAACTTAAATATATGTGAGTCAGAGTTCATCCCTTCCAAAGAAAATGAAGAAAAAGAAAAAAAATGAATATTCTTAATTTCTACAGCTGACACATTACTTCTGAATGCTGTCTATCCTATGAAATTTCCTCTCATTACTTTTTTCACGAAAATTCCATCACTTATTACTTAGAGGAGAAAGTGGGTGAGAGAGAGAGAGAGAGAGAGAGAGAGAGAGAGAGAGGACCGCTAGCTCTGATTCGGTCTGATGATTCTGATGCACCTCTCCTCCCCCCACTCCTCTCTCTCTCTCTCTTAGTGATCAATACGAGGAGAAATGGAATGGTGAAAAAAAAACAATAACTTAAAGGTCTGTGGGATCTACCGGTATGTAATTAATTTAACCCTGAATACCTTGTGTGTGTGTGTGTGTGTGTGTGTGTGTGTGTGTGTGTGTGTGTGTCAATAAATGTCTATCTCTTCACATACTAAATATGCATCAACTCCTCTCTCTCTCTCTCTCTCTCTCTCTCTCTCTCTCTCTCTCCCACGTGGCTTGGAATGAGTCGGTAAGAAAGGGGGCCCACCATCTGACTCACGCCCCCCCTCCCCCCTCCCCCCCTGTATTGACCCATTCTTCAGAGTCACCACCCTCGCCCCCTGACTCACCCCCGGAAGGACAGAGAGAAAGAGAGAGAGAGAGAGGAAGGAAGTTAGGCAATAATCTGTCTCCTGACCTAGAAAGAAGAGACCAAAATTATTAGAGGGACGGGAGAAGTGAAAGTAAAAATAAAAATGAATATAGACTGAGCCAAAAAAAAAAAAGAGATTACCGTATAAAAAGAGAAAACAGTTAAAGAGAAGAATGAAAATTATAAGAGAAGGACGACGGCAGAATAATATAAAAGAATAAGAATAAGCAGATACAAAATTAAGATGAAAGACGAAGAAAAAAACATTAAACGGTAAAGGAAAACGGGAAAATACGGGAAAAGCGAAAAGGAAGAAAAAAAGAAGAATTATGAAGTGAGGGATACAGAAGACGAGAAAAAATATGCAACGAAATGAAAGGTACGATATTGACTAAGTATTAAACGAAGCTGTGGAAATTATGATAAGAGAAAGAGAAGAAAAACAATACAGAATATAATTAAATCAGCAAAAATAAAAAAATAATGAAAACGATGGGAAAAAGAATGATGACAAAAAAAAATAGGAGCAGGAAAAGAACTTGTCACGTACTCATCTAATCCATCATCATCATCATCATCACCACAACTATTATCATCATCATCATCACCACCACCACCATCACAATTATTATCATCATCATCATCACCACCACCACCATCACCCACCTGACCCACAGCCTACACTAAAAACTAATGAGATAATTAAGATGAGTAATATTACCTGACCATAATAAAATTCCTGTGAGTAATAAATGAGTCACACCTGCACCAACACCTGCCCTATCAGTGGGTGAGGGTAGCAATCTCTCTCTCTCTCTCTCTCTCTCTCTCTCGGGAACAAGGGAGTAGGTCATGTATGTATATGTGTTTGTGTGGGATGGGTGTGTAAGCAGGGATAGATAGCTGTGTGTGTGTGTGTGTGTGTGTGTGTGTGTGTGTGTGTGTGTGTGTGTGTGTGTGTGTGTGTGTGTGTGTGTGTGTGTGTGTGTGTGTGTTCTTATGCTCGTTTCTAAATTTTGTTTCTGGATTCCTCTCACTAAAAAAATAATGGAAAATTTGATGATGATGATGATGATCATAATAGAAAAGGGTGAAGGTGCATGGATAAGAAAGAGAGAAGGAAAGGAAAGGAGGGGATAATGCATAGGATGGGGGAGGGGAAGTGGGGTGACTGGGATGGGAAGGGGTGTGTGTATGGGTGAGACAGATGTATTTCAGGGTTGGCTCAGGTGCTGCCCTGCCTCCCACACACACCTGGCACACACACACACACACACACACACACACACACACACACACACACACACACACACACACACACACACACACACACACACACACACACACACACACACACACAAACTCTGACGTGCCCCAGTGCCGTGAACAATAAACTAGCTTAACTCCTCTAATCGTATGACTTGTGTTTATTTTTCTTACCAGCTCCAGACGATTTTATTCAGCTTAAGAAAAGACCTCTGGGAATGAAGGAATTAATGAAGACTATCTCAAATCACCCCCCAAATTGAAAAAGTCGCGACAAAATTAACAAAATCGTCTGAAGGAACCAAAAATTAAGAATAAGTAATTAGATTGAAGGGGTAGATTATTTCAGGCTTGTTTAAAGTAGATGAAGTTATGCTGATTGTGTATATTATTATTTTCTTCATATAAACTATACCCCTTTCACATCAACTTGGTCCAAATTTCTGTCCATTTGCAGCATATTGTACGTAGGTTAGAGTGCAATATTACTCCTGTACTTACACTCCATAGCATTTCGTGACCAGCACCGTATCCTAGTGTTAATCCATCGCTACAACTCAGCATTACAGATGGAGAGATGGATATTGGTCAGAGTAAACCGGTAATGCTTATGAATTTTTATGAATGTCTTGGTGACCACGTAGTTGAACCTAAACTGTGAACCTAGTGGACTGGAGGCTAGTATTATCCAGACTTCAACCATCCTCCTTTCGATGGATAGGGAGGGAGAAAATGAATAAAATCACTTAGCCTCCACAAAAGACGAAAGTTTCTGCTCTCCAGTACTCTCCCAATTCTTCTCTTCCTATCTTCCAAGTAATAATACACTGTGACTTACCTCGGATCTCTACCACTGCCTTACTCTTATCTACCACTGCCTTACTCTTATCTACCACTGCCTTACTCTTATCTACCACTGCCTTACTCTTATCTACAACTGCCTTACTCTTACGGTGTTTTCCAGATTAGAGTTGTGTGTGTGTGTGTGTGTGTGTGTGTGTGTGTGTGTGTGTGTGTGTGTTCAGAGCAATGTGCGTGTGGATGTAAGTGGACTGTGTGTCAGTGTATATTTGTGTGTATGTGTACATGCGTGTGGGTGTATGTCGGGGGAAGGGGAGGTGGGAGGGGAAGGGAGGAAAGAAGATACAAGGAAAGCATGCTATGGGGAGGAGAGAGAACAGGGAGAAGAGAGAGAGGGGAGAGAAGGAAGAAGATACAAGGAAAGCATGCTATGGGGAGGAGAGAGAACAGGGAGAAGAGAGAGAGGGGAGAGGAGGAAGAAGAGGGGAGAGAAAAGGGAGCAGGGGGAGTGGGAGAAGAAGGTGGAAGGACAGGGGACGAGAGGGGAGAAGGGAGAGTGGGGAGGGATGGAAGGCAAGGTAAGAGGGGAGGGGGAGAGGAAGAGAGAGGAGGGGAGGGAAAAAGGGAGATAAGGGGAAGAGAAGAAGGTGAGAAGGAAGAGCAAGAATGAGGAGGAGGAAAAGGTGGAAGGGTAGGGAGAAAGAAAGGGGAAGGGGAGAAAACAGATGGAAAAAGAGGAAGGGAATAGAAGAGAAAGTAAGGATGAAAGGAAACAGAGAAGATACGAGGGAAGGGAGAGAGGGTGAGAAAGTTGGGATGAGTGTGCAGAGGGAGGGAAAAGGAAAGGGAGAGAGGGGGAGGGGAGAGGAGGAAAGAGGGGAAAGGTAGGTAAGTGAGAGACGGCGAGAGGGGATGAGGAAAGGAAGAAGTGAGAAGACAAGAGGGGGAGGGGAGAAGGGGGAGGGGGAGTGACCAGCAACACAGTTAACGGGAATTACATAATTAAGTTCGTGAGAGAGAGAGAGAGAGAGGGAGAGAGAGAGAATGTAGGGGGATTAGAGATGAGTGTGAGAGAATGGTGAGTAAGAGAAAGAGAAGAGAGGGAAGGGAAGGGAAGGGAAGGGAAGGGAAGGGAAAGGAAAGGAAAGGAAGGGAAGGGAAGGGAAAGGAAGGGAAGGGAAGGGAAGGGAGGAGAGAGAAAAAGAGAGGGGAGGACAGAACCAGAAGAATGATTCAGAAATATGACGGCGTGGGAGACAAGGAAGAGGGGAGGGGAGGGAATGGAGGAGAGGGAGAGGGGAGAGGGAGAGGAGATGGGGAGGAAAGGGAGAGGAGAGAGGAGTGGGAGAGGAACTAGACTCAGACACAAGCACATATCACAGCTGTCCATCTCCCCCTCCTTAACAGACAATTGAGAGAGAGAGAGAGAGAGAGAGAGAGAGAGAGAGAGAGAGAGAGAGACGAGGAGGAGGGTATGGGGAAGGGGAATGACGTCACTGGTGCCTATTATTGTCCCATTATTTTTAGTGCGTGAGAAAGATTTAGCAGAAGAGGAGGAGGAAGGAAAAAAGAAGAAATGTGGGAATACGAAGAATAAGATGATGATGATGATGTTGATGATGATGATGGTGATGATGGTGATGATGATGATTCCCTAGATCCTCCCTTAACCCATTCTGCCTGGGGACGTTTTTCATTTTGCTTGCTAACTTCAGACGATTTTATTCAACTTAAGATGGGCTGTTAATGAAGGCTGCTGAAGCTTGATACATTCGTGAGGAAAAAAACGGGAACAGAGTCTAAAAATAGGTTCTAGGGGTGAAGGGGTGAAGAAAAGTTATGGGCATGCGAGCTTGGTGGGTGTGGGGAGAGTAGGATTTGGGATGAGGCTGTTGAGATGTTATTTTCTTACGCAGGAGGATGGTTACATGAGCTTAAGGCCATGCATAATGATAAACAAGACGGCCAATCTGCACTTCATCACAAAGGACGGTCTTCTGTTGCTGAGTCTTTATGTGCTGAGTGAAAAACATTACATTCTCTTACACAGCAAATTGGTCATAGCCTCTCAAGCCCAGTTCACGGTATAATGATGAAGGCTGAAACACTGCCTTGCCGTCTCCTCATGCAGTAAGGGGCTTCTGATGGTGTCTTGTGTCTTTCTACTTCTTTCTTCTATTTTTCTCTCCCTTTTCCACATTCCATTTCCTCCCAGTCTCATCCTTTCTCTCCCTCTCTTCAATCTCTTCACCCCTTCTCTCTTCCCCCTTCCCCTCATTTCCCTCTCCATTGCATATTCCCAGCCTGTTTATGAGTGGGTGTTGGGTCAGGTTGAATGGGTTAGTAACTGGTGACCTCTGACCCATAACACTCTCTCTCTCTCGCTCTCTCACACTCTCTCTCTCGCTCTCGCTCTCTCTTCCTTAATTCACCTCCTCCTCCTCTGTCTATTTACCTGCCTATGTACCTGGCAAGAGATATTCCAAAGGCCATTTTACATAGCCCCTAAGACAATCATATATATTTTTTCATAACTACAGTAAGTGAGAAATGAATCAGAAAAAAGTGTGTGTGTGTGTGAGAGAGAGAGAGAGAGAGAGAGAGAGAGAGAGAGAATTAGTTATATAGACCATACAGATCTTACGGTCCTAATGACGTGGTGCGATCATAAGGACCAAACTTCCTTGTCTCAAAAGATAAAGAAAAGGATAGCACAGCAGAAGGCTCTCCCCCGCCCCCCAAACCCCTGGCCATGAGCAGTATTATGAAAACAGACAAAAGAGAAACATCCTGCAAGACGGCATGGTGTTGCAGAAGTGAAGTGAAGTGATGTGATGTGAGGTGAGGTGATGTGATGTGAAGCAAGAGAGGTGAGATGAATGTAAGGTAAGGTACGGTAAGGTCAGGTGAGGTGAGGTTAGGTAAGATTCCGTTAAGAGATACAGCTGAAATGAGGTGGGTTAAGTGAATGAAGAAAGTGAGATCAGGTGAAGAAAAGTGAAAGGAAGTGAGATGAGGTGAGTGGGTTGCTGTTAACCCGAGTCTCTCTTCGAGCAGACCCATCAACCGCAAGCATACAATTGCCCCTGCAGGGCTATCGCGTGCAGCGAGCCGATTTTCCCTTGCGGTACGAGGGGAAGAGTGTGTGATGGTTTGTTTCCTGGATGGACGTTACAATTGCGTCTCTCCATCCAGTTAACAGAGGCACCACAGCAAGCTCCTCATCACTCCGTATGCTTGGTTATAATATGATTTCCTGGGTTACAGGAAACCATTAGGCTTGTTACCCAGCGAAGAGCCACCTGATGTGATCGGAAGAGTAATAAAACTGTCAGGAAGGATGGGAGAAGTAGAAAGGACGGCAGACACGGAAAATGAATGATAAAGGTGACGGAAGAAGTAGGCAGCCCTACATCAAGTGAGTCTGTAATGGTCGCCACCACCCACCACCAGGTGAGTGAGTGAATGAAATGAGGTCATTGAGGTGAAGTAGTGAGTGAGGCAAATGAGGTGTGTGAGGTGAGGTAATAAGTGTGGTGTGATTTAAGTGAGGCAAATACGGTGAGTGAGGAGTAATGTGAGAGATAAATGAGGTGAGTGATGAGTGATGTTGGTGAGGCAAATGAGATGTGAGGAAAGGTGTGAGGTGAATGTGCTGGGCTCATAAGCTTTAAGGTGGCCCGCTTCGTCATGTTGGTCGCGTCTGCCGAGGAGGAGGGAGGGGCAAGGGGAGGGGGAAGGGGGGAGGTAGATACTGAGAGAAGAGAGAGGAGAGGAGAGGAAAGGAGGGATGGGGGGGGATGAGGGGGTAGTGTCTGGGGTAAGAGAGAGAGAGAGAGAGAGAGAGAGAGAGAGAGAGAGAGAGAGAGAGAGAGAGAGAGAGAGAGAGAGAGAGAGAGAGAGAGAGCATCTGAAGAAGGGGAAAAGGAGTGTCTGGGGGTAAAGGGAGAGGAATAGCTGAAGGCTGGAGAGGGCCGTCTCGGAGGGATGATGGGGATATCTGGGGAAGAGAAAGATAGAAAGAAAAGTATATAATGATACACAAAGAAAAAGATATAAATGATGAGAGAGAGAGAGAGAGAGAAAGAGAGGTGCTCCGCAAAACAATAAACATACGTACACAGTATAACGGCAAAATACAAACCCAATACCAGTAACAACACCATACATTGTCAAACACACATAAACATACCTTTCTCCACACAACAAAAACATCAACAAACCCACATAAAAATTTTAACAAACACAAACAAGCACACGTATTAACTCCTCGTTTTGGTTTTTAATTCCTTTTCAAGAAAAACCATGCATACAAATAACAGTAGACACATACACACGCAATAATACCCCTCTCTCTCTCTCTCTCTCTCTCTCTCTCACACACACACACACACACACACACACACACACACACACACACACACACACACACACACACACACACACAGAGGCGTGGGGGAACTCAATCATTACTTAAAGGCGAGACGGCATCAACAAAGCAAGATATTCCTGTTTTTATTATTATTATTATTATTATTATTATTATCATTATTATTACTGCTACTACCACTATTACTACTACCACTTCTACTGGTCATTACTTATTATTACAAGCATATGCGGTATATATACTGTATGTATGTATATATATATATATATATATATATATATATATATATATATATATATATATATATATATATATATGTATATATATCACCATGAACTCTCAAAAAAATTTACAATACATAATCATTAACCCACATATCTCTAGAATAAAATAAAGAAAAATCTGCTCAACAATGTTTACTCAAAAAATCATCATCAGCATCAAGCTGTGCTCAAAATATAAGTTGACTCTACTGTAGGCAATAGGGTTTCTGGAATAATACTTTTGCGGGGGGTTGTGATAGGGCTGGGGTGAGGGGGAGAGGGAGGACTGAGTGGGACAGGCAAGAGTGCTGGTGGACGGTAGGTTGAGTATACCCAGCAAAGGTGGGCGTCGTAGTTCAGTAAGGCTTGAGTTGAAAATTTCTCGCTGAAGCATGAGTGTAATGGACAGAGTAGTCAGGATGGACTGGGAAGTTGGTGGTGTGTCAGGGCAGGGGGAGTAAACCCTGTGAAGACTGATACTATAATTTGGCCAGTATGGACGTGATGAAGACATATAAAAAAGGATAGTGGTAAGAAAAAAGAAAAATATATGATTTCTCCTCCCCTAGTTGGCTTAGCAAGAGGGGGATGGGGGAGGAGAAGGGAGGATGGAGAAAAGGGAATGAGGGAAGAGTAAGGAGAAGGGGAGAGGGTGGGGACGGGAAAAAGGAGGGGGAGGGGAAGGAGGAAGGGGGGGACATCACATCCCTCCCCCTTCACCCCCTCCCCTCGTCGGTGACATTGGGACGCCGGGAACCAGACATTCTCGTTTACAATTAATTTCCACGTTAACAATTGATAGTCTGACTGCAGGCAGGGGGAAGGGGGAGGGGTGTGGGGAGGGAGAGGGGAGGAAAGAACGTGAGGGGAAAGTTGAACCATGGTGAGAGGTGAGGTGTGGAGGGAAACGGGGGATGGAGTGGGGGGGCCGAGGGGAGGGAAGGGAGAAGGAAAGGGGGACGGAGATGGGTGGGAAGAGGGAAGAGTGAAGAGGGAGGAAGGGGAAAGAAAATGGGAGAGACGAGGGGAGATAAAAAGGGGGAGGGAGGGGAAAGGACGTGAGAGGAAAGTAGACTGAGGAGAGACATGAGACTGAGGGGAAGGGGTAGTGGGTGGGAATATGTGGGGAGAGAGGGGGAGAGGGAAGTGAGGGGGAATAAGAGGGAAGGGAAATGAGAGAGGAATGGACCGTGAGAACATGGTAAGGGAAAGAGGGAGGAGGAACTGAGGTGGAGGGAATGAGGAGAGGTAAAGAGGGGGAGTGAGGGGAGAGTGGTGGAGGAAACAGTGATAAGAGGAGGCAAGGTGATGGAAACAGGGGAGTGGGGAGGAAAGGAGGGAGAAGAGGAAGGGTGAGGGGAGAAGATAGGAGCTGTAATGAAAGGGGAAAGGGGAAGCAATACGAAGGCGGCAGGGAGAGGATTGTAAGCAAGTAGATGGGAGATATATGAGGGAGAGGAGAGGGGAAAAGAGGGAGTGGAGGGTTTAGGGGAAGGCAAATAAAGCAAAGGGGAAAGCGGTATGAGGGGACGTTACAAAAATGGTAGAGGAATTGATGGTAGAGGAGGGGTGGTGGAGGGGAGGAACGAAGACGACGGACGTAGAGGAAGGGGAAACAGGATTAATGGCGGAAATAGAGAGAGAGAGAGAGAGAGAGAGAGAGAGAGAGAGAGAGAGAGAGAGAGAAATCACCAACATCATCACCCTCATCCTAACCCTATTCCCACTCTTATAAATATGAAGGTTAGGATCAAAAAGCAGTGGTGATACGTGAAGCTGTGACACATAGGACAACTCTTAGCTTCAGGGTAAGACCTGCCATACCCGAACACACACACACACACACACACACAAAAAAAAAGCTACAAATACAGACATCGATACCCCCTCGCTAAAAAGATAAAATAGAATCGTCTGTACCGTAAAAGTAAAGAATGGGTTAATGCCGGCAAACACACACACACACACACACACACACACACACACACACACACACACACACACACACACACACATTCCGTTTGTAGCCTTTGTACTCTGTTTCCTGTTCTGCCTCAAGGCCATCTCAATACCAACCATTTTCCTTCCTTCCACTTCCTCCACAAACTTGAAACTTCCACCGACCACCAGACGATTTTATTCTACTTAGGAAAACCCTCTCGCATTGAAGAGGTTAATGGTCTGTATCTGACTTAATCAATTGGAGAAGTTTATCCTGCGAATATATAATCGTCTGGAAGTAGTAAGAATAAACTGAAAGATGACGTCACCGTACTGGCAGAGTTAATGCAGACAACGACGGGTCTCAGGTCTCTACACACGCCATGCATTCCTTCTACAACCCCTGTACTCAATTTCCTGTTGCATATCACGGCCTGTACACATGACCAGTCTCTTTCCTTCCTTCCACTACCCGCTTCTTGGGTCCACTTCTACAGTTCCGCCCTTGCATCCTGGTACTGACGAGGAACCTACACGTGATGGCGTTGTGCACCCTGAATAAAGCAACCGGGGCATTCACCCGGGATTCAAATCTCTTATTTCCTGCGCCTCGCCTTGAGAGGGATCCTATCCAGACCCTGTTAAGGCGCTGTCTACCACACGCCGGTTCAATGAACGGTGTATGTCAAGTACTGTACTGTACCTGTAGGACAGTCCCACAAAAGCACTTGCTTATCTGTGGTCGATAGATCTGTTCGGCCTGGGAGACCTGGCCTAAACAACATCCGGTGACAACTTTTTTCTTTTTTAGCTTAGTCTTGTTACTTCCAAACAATTTTATTCGAAAAAAGCGAGAATATAAGAAGTCACTGGAAAGAAGTGATTCTTCCTCTTATTATAATTATTATTATTTTACTATATTAATATCAATAATATTATGTACAAAGTAAGTAGTATTACTTATTTACTTATTTTTCCATTCCAATGAAAAGAATCCACGCAGAGTTAGCATCACTGGGAAAACAACTATGCATATCGTTAAGGATTCCATGGTAGCTGTTTAAACTTTGCTCATGCTTAATACTCTCACGGTCGGGACAGCTCTATTATCAAAAAGCAAGCCACTGGAGCTCCTAAATATCGAGATCATCACAATACTATACGGCTTTCGCTCTAACCTGGACGAAAATTGCCATCTATGCATCATGAATATTGAGTCCTAACAAGGGATTGACACTAGAAGATGGTGCTAGTCACGAAAAAGTGCTACGGAGAGAGAGAGAGAGAGAGAGAGAGAGAGAGAGAGAGGAAATGCGTCAGTAGGGGAGGGTATGAAAGGGTTGTCTAACGGATGGAAGGGGGTTGAATCGGGGGAAGGGAGGGGGAGGGGGAGAAAGGGAGGGGGAGAGAAGAGAAAAGGGGTTGCTGGTTAGGGAGGGGTGCTCGAGAGAGAGAGAGAGAGAGAGAGAGAGACTGTAGGAAATGGAGAGGATTAAAACGAACTTGCATAATCTGAAAGGGGAACCAGGAAAGAAAGGAGGGGGGGAGGGAGAGGAAAAGAGAGAGGAAAAAAAAAGAGTGGGAGAGAAGGGAGGGGTGTCGAAGAGAGGAGCAGTGAGGGAGAGAAAGGGGTGAGAGACAGGGAGGGGATGTGGAGGGGAGGGAAGATGGAAGAGAGGGGAAAATGACCAGTGGAAAAGGGGAAATGGGAAGGGAAGGGAAGGGAAAGGAAAGGAAGGGAAGGGAAGGGAAGGGAAGGGAAAGGAAAGAAAGGGAAGGGAAGGGAAGGGAAGGGAAAGGAAAGGAAGGGAAGGGAAGGGAAGAGAGAGAGAGAGAGAGAGAGAGAGAGAGAAATGCAAACCAGACAGAGAAGCAGACACTCCCTAGACATGCAAGCAGACAGACAGACAGACGGACATACAGACAGATAAGAGGATTAGGGAAGGGTGAAAGAGGGGAAAGGAGAGAGAGAGAGAGAGACAGAGAGAGAGAGAGAGAGAGAGAGAGAGAGAGAGAGAGAGAGAGAGAGAGAGAGAGGGGTGGACTTTGGGGGGAGATAAGCAAAAGAAATAAGAGCAAGGTAGGGATAGGGGGAGGGAGGGGATGAAAGGGGAGGGAAACGTAAGACGGGTGAGGGGGGAGGGAGGGGGAGATGAGGGTAGGGGGGGAGAAGAGTAAAGAAAGAGAGGTGGGATGAGGGGAGGAAAGAGGAGGGGAGAGAAGACAGCAGGGGAGGGCAAGAGTGGGGGGATGGGGAGGGGAGGGGTGGTAAAGGGGTCTTTGGTGTTGAGGGGGGAAGGAGGGGAGAAAATAGGGCAGGGGACGGCAGGAGTAAGGGGCTAAGGAAGGGGAGGGGAGGGGAGGGGAGGGGAGGGAAGGAGAGGGCAGGGGAGGGGAGGGGAAGGAGAGGAGGGGAGGAGAGGGGAATTGTGGTGTGGGGGGAGGGGTTTACGTCCGTTCAAGCTTGTGGTATTTCCGATGTGATACCATGACTGGTAGCGATGGTGGTAGGTGTGGTAGTATGAAACGTAGTAGCAGTAGTGGTAGCAGTAGTAGTAGCAGCAGTAGTAGTAGTATTGGTAGTTGTGGGAGAAGGTTGTGGCAGTTGTGGTTATTAGATGTAGCGTTAGTTGTTATGAAATTTTGTGTGGTTGTGATATGCGTAGTTGTGTTAACCGTGGTAGCTATTGAAGTTGTGTTGTGAGTGGGTAGTTGTAGTGTTATGAGTGGGTAGTTGTGGTAGCAGTGTTATGAGTGGGTAGTTATGGTAGCAGTGTTATGAGTGGGTAGTTGTGGTAGCAGTGTTATGAGTGGGTAGTTGTGGTAGCAGTGTTATGAGTGGGTAGTTGTGGTAGCAGTGTTATGAGTGGGTAGTTGTGGTAGCTGTGTTGTACGTTTCAGTAGCTGTGTTATGTGCTGAGTTGTGGTAGTTGGGATAGCTGTTAAAATAGGCTAGGGTCGACTGTGCTGTGTTATGTAAGGAAGTAGTAGCTGTTATGAAATGTAGTGGTAGTGGGGAGGGTAGAATGAGTAGGATGGTGGTAGTTGTGGTACGAGAATGGTGGTAGCTGTGGTTGGAGAATGGTGGTAGTTGTGGTTGGAGAATGGTCATAGTTGTGGTAGGAGAATGGTGATATTTGTGGGAGGAGAATGGTGGTATTTGTGGGAGGAGAATGGTTGTAGTTGTGGTAGAAGAATGGTGGTAGTTGTGGTAGAAGAATGGTGGTAGTTGTGGTAGAAGAATGGTGGTAGTTGTGGCAGGAGAATGGTGATAGTTGTGGTGGGAGAATGGTGGTAGTTGTGGCGGGAGAATGGTGGTAGTTGTGGTGGAAGAATGGTGGTAGTTGTGGTGGGAGAATGGTGGTAGTTGTGGTAGATTACAAGTTCACCGACACCAACCAACATCCTCACTCACTACTGACTGTCACCCCACACTGACAGGCTGAGTGACTGTACTGATAAAAATAACTATATAATTAATGCACTGACTGATTATATACTCCCTTAACTGTCTGACTGTGTAGATGGCATAATAACTAACTGATAGACTGAAATGGTAACTGGAATAACGTTTACTGACTGGCTGGGTAACTGATAGAACTGACTGGGCTAACTAACTGAATAACTACCTTCAATATTCACTAACTAACCGACTAACTGGCTTATCTAGTGACTGAGTGATCGACTGACTGTGCTTCCATTAACAGTTACTTGAAACCTGAGTGATGGAGTGAAGGAGGGGTGAGATACGAGAGAGAGAGAGAGTTACATAGAGTTACATAGATACACAGACCACACAGACCTTACGGTCCCTACGAGGTGGTCCGGCCTTAATCCTAATATAGTGCATAGGAGCAGGAGAAAAGGATAGCACAGCAGAAGGCTCTCTCCCCCACCCTCCAGACCCTCCGGCATTTGCCGTACAGGAAACAAGAGAGGAAGTAATACCTTGCAGGAATGAAAAACCTGAAGGAATTTTATAGGATCGGCAGAAAGTAGAATAATATGGTAAAGGAAAATTTGGGCATACAGCCACATACTTACTCTATGCATGCAATTTTTTGTTTTTGTTTTTTTTATCAAAAGATGAATAGAATGTTTATCTATTATTTATATTCTCTAATACTGTCTGTGTCTAATAGACACATGAATGCAGACGCGAATATGCAATAATTGCTCCATCCTAACTAAACGATACCAATTGCGTCGAGATACATGTCCAGTCTCTTTTTAAACATATTTATGGTACCACTTTCAATCACATTCCCAGGGAGTTTATTCCATTCGCTTACAACAGAGTAAGTGAAGAAGTTTTTGGTTGTATCAAGATTAGCCCTCCTTGCTTGCAACTTCATACCATTTCCTCGGGTTACAGTCTCGGTAATTACTGTGAATAGAGAGAGAGAGAGAGAGAGAGAGAGAGAGAGAGAGAGAGAGAGATTGTCCCTCCCACCACTAAACCTATATCTAAGAAACGGTGGGAGAGGGGAAGGGGGAGGGGAGAAATGATAAGACCCGCCTACCTTTATCTGAGAAACTGGGAGGGGGCGGGGGAAGGGGAGGGGAGAAGGAGAGAGAAAGAGAGAGAGTGAAAGATGACTGAGAGGGAGGCGATGGAGAGGAATGGGAAGAGGGAAGGGAGGAGAGGGATGATAGAAGCGAAAGGAGGGAGGGGGAAGAGGAGAGAGGAGTGGGAACGGTGAACAGAGGAGAGAAGGAGAGAGATACAGGATGAAGAATGAACGGAGAGAGAGGAAAGATAGGAAAGGAGAAGAACGGTAAAGGAATCAGAGGAGAAACACAGGTTGAGATAAGGAGAAAGGAGGAGGGGAAGATGGAAAGGACGATAAGGGACTGCTCCTATCACAAGCCTCAAACTGTTATTAATCTTGAGAGAGAGAGAGAGAGAGAGAGAGAGAGAGAGAGAGAGAGAGAGAGACGGGGTGTGGTGTGAGGATGTATAGTGAGGGAAGGAGAGGTGGATGGGGGGGTGAGAAAATAGTGGCTGTGGTGGAGAGTGATGATGATGATGATGATGATGACGGCAGAAAACGAGACTGATGATATAAATGGAGAAGAGTGGGAAGGAGAAGAAGGGGAAGGCCGAGAATTTGGGGAGATGAGCAAGCCAGGGAACCAGGAAGTCTATGGCGGAGAGAGAGAGAGAGAGAGAGAGAGAGAGAGAGAGAGATGGGTATGCCAACACACACAAACACACAACTATCCAACAACCAAACTGACCCAACCACAGACTCTACAACCACAATAATCAATTATTTAAACAACTATGCAGTCAAATCCAATCCACCTAAACAGTTACAATTAAAACCCTTAAACCACCACCCAAACAACCACAATCACCCAAACAATCACTCAACTAACCACAACTACCCAAACAACCACAACCACCCCTCTATCCTTCCTAAAACAGGCTTACAAGGCATTAGTGGTGAACAGAGCCATTCAGAGTAAAGGGGTCAGTGGCTAATCACCCCGTGGGCCTGGCTAATGGTGCTGGGGTGGTTAATGGGGAGGCACGACACTGCCAGGGGCTAAGGTAATTGGTTGATTGGGGACTGACCGGAACTGGGTGGATAGGGTGGGATTAACAACCTTATGCCACCTGATTATTAGGGCGATAATTGACTTTCTCACACCTTCTCCACCCTAATTACGGTGGGAGGGGGGGGGTAGAGGAAATGTGATATAGCACTGTCAATATAGGGATGGTTCCGACAGGCCCATAAGCCTTAACAAACACAACCTTTCGTAACTCCCAAACATGGCGGTATGAAATTTTTAACCATCTAGCCTTAATCCTCTCGCTCTTCTTAATTAGAAAAAGAAAGAAAGAAAAGAAATCCTAAAGTAGCGCTAACACACTATGACACAATCGACAAAACCCCTGACTTTTTCATATTCTTCGTCCGTCTACTTCTTTCTTAGACCCCTCTTGCTCTAAAATGGCAAAAATCAATCACCTTAACATTTTCACAGAGGGACTTCACTCTCCACTGGGTCCGACGCAAGGTAGATACTTGTGTCACGAAGGTCAAAGGTAATGGGCTGAGACTAGGTTAATTTTTAGTTTTGAACCAATTTTGACAAAAATTAGTAGGACGGTAGAAGGTGACCAAAGGGTTAAGTTTTTCAATTTTGAGAATATTTAGTCAAAATTTAAGGTCACAGCGAGGTGTAAAACTTCTGGCCCTTTAACTACAAAAGCTATAATTCAGTCTGGATTAAAACTGGTGGAACGATTTAGGGATGGGATTATATGCTGATTTACTGCCTCGACCTTGTTCGGATGGTTTTTCTCACACTGCCATCCTTACATCTTCAAAAATGTCATTAATTTCTCTTTTATACCTGTATATATAAGATACCCTAGCTTTAAAATATCATAAATTAACCAACATGAGTCCTTTGATAGTTGAATCAAGTCGTGTGGCAGTAGCAAGAAAAATCAAGAGACGACAACTTATTGAAAAGCCTTCCTACCCTAAATAAGATAATGTTAATAAGAAAGTCCCACAAAATAAGCAAGAAAAAAAAAAAGTATATTCTTTCTCCAACCTGATGATTTTATCCTGAGTAAGAATCCTCGTACTGAAGGGGTTAACTGGCCCATTAGGGAAGGCGGAAGTGGTGCAGCGAGAGAGACATTTACACCCTCATGGTCTCTGGTCTTTGGGGTGATTATTGTGCTTCTCTTCCGCTTGCTAATGACCCGTGAATTAAAAGATGTGTTTGAGTTTTACCGCCTGAGTCTATTTGTTCGTCTGACTTGAAGCTAAACACACACACACACACACACACACACACACACACATTCTGCTTTGTAAACAGAAACACCATGAAAACACATACTCTGAAATGAGGAAATCTCTCTCTCTCTCTCTCTCTCTCTTTCTCTCTCACACACACACACACACACACACACACACACACACACACACACACACACACAATCACTGAAAAACAGCAACACACTAACAAATCACGAAGGAAGGGGTGCTATGAAATCTGTGCCAAAATGTACATAACCCCATAACATCAACATTTCATAACTGCTTAGTAATTAGATCAGCATATATACCTTTCATTCCAGTCCCTTTATGCCCCATCTAAAGCATAGGTCACTCAGTCCCGATATTTAAGGCAAGGGAGACCAGCCTCACCCGCCCCTGAGTGACATTATTAAACCCCAACCACCCCAAACGGACCCCATCCAGTTGAAGCCCCATAACCCCTCAGATCACCAGGCTCAACTTAATACTGTAAATGATAGCTATGTTTACAGGACACCATCTGGTTTGTCACTACATCGAGTGTGTGGATGGTGGGTGGCCAGACGTACCACTACAGATAAGAATAAAGAAGGAATTTTAAAGTGTGATGGTATTTCTTATCCTTATCTCCACTTCACCAAAAAGCTCTTATCAGCTGCAGAGGAAATAACTTAGAGTCTAGAACACGCTGTAAATTTATAACTGATACGAATAATCCTTTTGTAGTTACACCCCAGGAAATGACAAAGGTTACAGAGGACTTTTGCAACATTAACCATAATTATTTTGTAACTAAACCAGGATAAACAACTGAAATTTTTGGAAAGATGGGTCATTTTCCAAACCGGACTCCACCACAATGTCCTGATCAGCTCCACCACACCCACTCCACCGAAATATCCTATCAGCTATACCACACCTACACCACCACACCCACTCCACCGCAAAATCCTAATCAGCTCCACCACACCCACTCCACCGCAATGTCCCAATTAGCTCCACCACACCCACTCCACCGAAATGTCCTAGTCAGCTGCACCACAACCATTCCACCACACCCACTCCATCGCAATGTCCCAATCAGCTACGCCACACCCACTCTACCCCAATGTCCTAATCAGCTGCACCACACCCACACCACCGCAATGCCCTAACCCGCTCCACCCTGTTATCACCAGCCCAGCACTACGGCAAAAACCCCCAGACCTGACATCTGCTGGTGATAAGGGATAGATAGCGCCGGCGGTGATATGGCGATAGAGGCGCGTCACCGGGAAGAGGTAAGCTGATAATGCGTGTGTGGGGATTGGAGGAGTGGGTGAGGTGAGTGGGCGGACGGAGAGTGCGGAGTTAATATGAAAGAATTATATTTGGTAAAAAATGTGAAGTCTGCGGAAGGAGTTCAGTTCCAGTACTATACTAAAAATAATATTAATAATAATAATAATAACAGCAGCAATACTACTACTACTACTATAACTAATAATAATAATAATAATAATACCAACCACAGCACTACTACTACTACTACTACTACACCTAATATAATAATAATAATAATAACTGTTTTCATAAGGGAAGTGGGCCACCCCCACTTCAGTCCTAAGTTACGATTCCATATATTTCGATAAGCCTTAGTTATGAATAGGAATTGCGTCTCCTTGGTTATTACTCAAACCAACCCTCTAGTATGACTACACCTGGACATCAATCGAACTGAAAAGGGTAAAAAAATATATGTGTTATCTATCTATCTGTCTGTTCATATATTAAATAGATAATTCTCTCTCTCTCTCTCTCTCTCTCTCTCTCTCTCTCTCTCTCCAGTTCACCTGATGCCAAGAGAATCCAGATGGGGGTTGATTTGACTAGTAACCAAGGAGACTCATTCCTACCTCATAACTCAAGGCCACAGAATTTCACGTAACCATGACCTAATATTCAAGTTTTTAGAATTGTCCAGTTCTGACAGACGAAAAAAAAAAAAAAAAGACTTAAGTGAGGTAAAGGGTAGGTGACCAGAACGTACATACACACAGACACACACACAAGACAGAAACACCCCCATACACACATAAACACACAAACATAAAGATAAACACACAGACATGCACACAGATAAACACACACAATTACAGAATCAATCCACACACACACACACACACACACACACACACACACACAAAGAATACAGTCACAATGAATATCCGGTCTGTGTTCATCTGAAATAACTGGGTCAGGTATACGATTTGAATACTAAGTCCTCTGTATGGAAGTCCACGAGTCTTTGTGATGATGGAGGAACGAGTCTCCTTGATTACTAGTCAAATCAACCCTAAAATCATGACTACACATGGCCATCCACTGAACTGAAGAGGGTTTTGGATTTTTTTTTTTTGGTCTGATCAGGATAAACGCGTCCTAGTAACCAAGGAGATTCAGTCCTACCTCAACCACGACGCAATATTCAGGTTGTGAGATGGTAACAAGCCAACACTATGCCCTGTTCGCTCCAACTTGGCCTAAAATCACCATCTCTACCCTGAATACCGAGTTGTGACAATAGATTAGAACTACATTATGATGCTTGTCACGAAGAAGTGCTATGGGAAGGTTATACTGTAGTCTTGTTGTCTGATCAAAACTAGAATATGATGTCGGTCACGAAGAAGTGCTAAGGGAAAGATACAGTCGTAGCACTGTCTAACTACTAAACTAGAATATGGTGCTAGTCACGAAGAAGTGCTATGGGAAGGATAGTCTTGGCTAATCAAAACTATCATGATGGTAGTCACGAAGAAGTGCTTGGGAAGGACACAAAATCGAAGTACTGTCCTTATTAAAACTGGATATGATGTTAGTCACGAAGAAGTGCTTTGGAAGGATTATAGTCGGAGAAATGTCATTAAAACTAGAATATGATGCTAGTCACGAAGAAGCTCTATGGGTAGGTTAGTCGTAGAAATGTCATTATTAAAACTAAAATACGCTAGTCACGAAGAAGTGCCATGGGAAGTATATAGTCGTAGTAGGCTACTGTCTTATTCTGCCACTGAGCTTCGTGAAATATGCTGAAAAATCTAGGCCGAGTTAAATTGAAAGAAATATACTGTTTTAATGAGTGAATGAATGATGATGATGATAAAGATGATGATATATAAGGTGATGATGATATAAAGATGATGACGAAGATGGATGGTAATAAAAAAGATGATAATAATGATGATGACGATATAAAAGATGATGATGAAGATGGCTGATGGTAAGATATATGCTGATGCTGGTTGATGATAAATAATATGTTGATGATGATGGTGAGGATACTGTATAAAAGATGATGATGGCTGACGACAAATAAGATGACGGTGATGCTGATGATAAAGATGACGATGCTAATGATGGTGATAATGACGATAATATGATACTGACGATGATATGAAAGACGGTGTTGAACACCGTGGGTCCATCCTACTGGTACAACGCATCATGTAGCCTACACAGTGTAGGGATCCAACGACTCCTTGTGGTAGACAGCAAGTCGCCAGGGTCCTTTCCCACGGCGAGATACTGGGAATTATTAGTTCGGTTCCTGGGTGGGTGCCGCAGCCGATCCACCCAGGGTGCACAGCGCCACCACGTGTAGGCTCCTCTCAGCGTCTCAGCCGAAGAGCAGTCCGGCCACGGCGATCGGCCACAGCAGACATGCGGTCCCCATCATCATCTTCGACCAGCTTGGATCCCACCAAGGAGTCTCAGAGGTCTGTCGGCGTGGGCGTGGGCGTGGGCGTGGGCGGGAGGAAGGGGGCGTGTCGCGGTGTGGGGGTCGGCGAGGGGCTTGAGGTAGTGGTTGGGACGAGAGTCGGCGTCGGTGTTCACTACCAACACCCCGCTGCTCCCTACCCCGCTCTTTATCGGGTCTCCGCTCCTTATCGGGCCTCCGCTTCCTATGGGGTCCCCGCTCCTTATCGTGCCTCCGCTCCTTATCGTGCCTCCGCTCCTTATCGGGCCTCCGCTCCTTAACGGGTCCCCGCTCCTTATTGGCTCCCCGCTCCTTATCGGGTCTCCGCTCCTTATCGGGTCTCCGCTCCTTATCGTGCCTTCGCTCCTTATCGTGCCTTCGCTCCTTATCGTGCCTCCGCTCCTTATCGGGCCTCCGCTCCTTATCGGGTCCCCGCTCCTTATCGGGTCCCCGCTCCTTATCGGGTCTCCGCTCCTTATCGTGCCTTCGCTCCTTATCGGGTCCCCGCTCCTTATCGTGCCTTCGCCCCATATCGGGTCCCCGCTCCTTATCGTGCCTTCGCTCCTTATCGGGTCCCCGCTCCTTATCGGGTCCCCGCTCCTTACCGGGTCTCCGCTCCTTATCGGGTCCCCGCTCCTTATCGGGTCTCCGCTCCTTATCGGGTCTCCGCTCCTTACCGGGTCTCCGTTCCTTATCGGGCCTCAGCTTCCTACCGTGCCCACAATCCCGACTTGGTGTACTCTCCGTAGCATGGACGCGCCCCACTTTCTTAAGGTGATACAAACTATTCGTCATTTTGGTCTTTTTTGTGTGAGTTTTGTCGTTTATTATATCTTTATTTTAGTTTATTCTGGTATGTTTCTATATTAGAGGACACCGTTCTTTAAGTGGGGTGTGTTGGGGATGACCGGTAAACACATACATACATACACACACACACACACACACACACACACACACACACACACACACCGGCATCTCAGAAAAGAACTCTTACTCCTTGAACGTTTCGGTTCTTTAGGCAGGAAATTGGTGTAGCTGAAACGCTGAAAACCCGAATTCCTCGTGTGTGTGTGTGTGTGTGTGTGTGTGTGTGTGTGTGTGTGTGTGTGTGTGTGTGTGTGTGTGTGTGTGTGTGTGTGTGTGTGTGTTATCGTCTTTCACCCTAACCTGGTCCAGATTTTTGTCTTATTTCACGTAAGTGTGATCAGTGGCTGAATAAGACAATGGTACGGCTCTACATCCTTTTTTTCCATGGCACTTCTTCGTGACTTGCACAGCATTTTAATTTTAATCTCGTTACAAGTCAGCATTCAAGATGGAGTGAAGGCAATTTTGGGCCAAGTGATGAGAATATGGTTACCACCCAGCGATCGATCTAAACACCCAGGAGAGGAAGGAGGTGTAGTGATTAGCACATCCGGCCCGAAAATGAAAAAAAAGAAAAGAAAAGAGAAAGAAAGAAAGAAAGAAAGAACTCCTCCCCTTCATTATCATCATTATTATCTTCATCATCCTTGTCATCATCATCATCGTCATCACACTCTCGTACTTCGTTCCAACTTAGACCAGACGATTTTCTTAAGCTAAGAGTGTATCACAGGATTCCCAGGGTGTTAATATCGTCACCATCGACCCTGCCAGGATCGGAATAACTCTACCATCTTTTTCCAGGTAGCGCCAGACGATTTTATTCAACTGAGAGTGAGTTACAAAAGCTGAGTGTTAAATATTTCCACTAACGTAAATTTTTAGCTGCGTTCAATTGTATTCTGTTTCATTCCGTTTCTTTCTCTACCGTTTCGTGTTCTCTTTCACCTCTACTCTGGTCTCTTCCGTTTCTTTCCGTGTTCACTTCTCTTCCATAACGTGTTTCATTCCGCTACTTTCCATCTCTTTCTTTTCTGTTCCGTGTCTTTTTTTTTTTAACTCTTCCGGTCTGTTCAGTGTTCTATTCTCCGCCATTCCATTCCGCCAAGACCGTCTTCCGCTTCGTTCCACCCCGCTTCCGGTCGTTCCGCACTCACTCTCTTCTTCTTTCTTCTTACTACAGTTCTTTCATTTTAACTTGGCCCAGATTTTTGTTCTTTTGCAGCTTGTTTCACGCTGCTCAGTGGCAAAAAAAAAAAAAAAAAAAAAAAAAAAAAAAAAACTGCTGTGGTTCTACATTCTTTCTAATAATTTTTCTTTTACCTTCTAATATGACTACACCAGGTCACCACCTAAGCCACAAATGGGGTCATATGGGTCTTTGTCAGGTAGAAGTAAACAGATTATAGACGTGATCGTACTTAACAGCTAACAAATCCACATAATGTTCCACCCCCTGGCCTCGTTCTAAGCCTGTTATATTCTATGTTCAGCCACCTATTCCACTCTACTCCCTCCCCCTTCCTCTCTCTCTCTCTCTCTCTCTCTCTCTCTCTCTCTCTCTCTCACCTTCAGGAAAAAAGCGATTATTCACCCGAGCTACACCTAGACAGATCATATACCCCTGCTAGGGTTACAGGAAAGCGCTACCTCTCCCAGCCAAGGAAGCTACTCGGGAGCGGCGCGAACTCTCGACCTCGCGATCTCAAGTCACCTTCAGGAAACAGAGAGGACGGTGGGAGGGAGGGAGGAAGTGAGGAGGGAGAGATGAGGAGCAAGAGGAAAGGAAAGGAGTGTGTGGAGAGAAAGAGGAAGGAGTGGAGAGAGAGGGATGATACAGAGGAGGGGAAAGGGGAGAGAGGGATGATAGTGGGGAGGAGAGGGGAGAGACGGGTGGTAGAGAGGGGGGGGAGGGATGGAGAGAGGGAAAACAGGGGACCGACAGAGGGGGGGAGGAGAGGTGAGAATGAGAGAGAGGGGTGAAGAATGACAAGGACACGAGGAGGGAGAGAGAAAGTGAGAAAATAAGGCAGGGGAAGTGAGATGAGGGGGCAAGAGGGAGAAGATGAGGGAGGTGGGGGAGGAATTAACTGGGGTCCACGCACGAGTGAATTTACTGTTGTAATGGGGAGGGGAGGGGAGTAGAGAGGGGGTGAGTGTGGTGGGGGGTGTGGGAGAGTGATAGCAGGCGTGAGAGTGGAGTGGTGAGGATGAGGTGGGGTAAGGGGGTAAGACTGTTATAGTGATGGGGATAAAGTCAGGGTGAGATGAAGGGTAGGGGTTGAGGATGAAGGGCGGTGGAGTGACAGCTGAGGTAGGGGAATGGGTGGGAGAGTGGAAGAATGATTGTAGGTGTGTGAGGGGAGGGTGGAAGAGTGACTATGGGTGTAAGAACTGATTGACGGGTGTTAAGTGAAGGTCAAGGACAGAACAGAGATAAGGTTGGCATGGGAGGAGCGATAGTGAGCCTAGGAATCGGCATGGGGGGGGGGGACGGTGTGTGGGAGTGGGTTGAAGATGAGATGAGGGTGGGGTAGGGACAAGAGACAGGGCCCCGCCACTCTCATGGCAGAACCTCGCATGAAGATGGTTACTACCCACCAACTACCTTTAATGACACGTTGTGCTTCATATATGAAGCAGTAGACCGACTGCAGTTATTTTCCTTGCTTACGTTTCTAAATCTATGGGAAAAGCATTGTGAGAATGTGGGAGGAGTGTGAGGTGGGGTGAAAAGACAAACGAAGCAGCATGCGGGCGTGGGGACCAGAAAAAGAATGTGGGAGGGGAAAGGGAGAGAATGTGGGAGGGGGAAAATGTGAGAAGGTGTAGGGACTGTATGGGAAGTAGGCTACGCGTGATGGGGCAGATACAAATAACTAATGTGGCAGGAGGGACTGGAGTGTTTGAGGGAAAGATGGAAGAACGTGGGAGGGAGGAGGAGGGAATTTGGAGGCAAAAACAGAAATGGTGAAAGAGGGGATGAAGGAAGAATCTGAGTATGGGAAGGAGAGTGTGGTAGAGGACGCACAAGGGTCGGGGGGGTGAGAGTGGGAGGAGGAAGATATGGAAAAGGGAAGGTAGTTGTGGGAGAAATGGGGGAAAATGTGGGAGAGTTGGAGTCGAAAGAGAGACAGTAGTATATGAGCGAAGGTGGAAAAAGTGGGAAGGAGAAGGAAATGAGTGTGACAGGTGAGAGGTGAGAAAATGAGAGAGATGGTGAACAGCGGGAAGAGAGTGGGAGAAGCGTGGGTGACAGGAATAGTATGACAGTGTGGGATGATGGAAGAATATGAGAGGACGGTGGAGGAAATATTGTGGATGGGAAGACGATGTGGGAAAGTGAAGGAGAAATCTGGGTGGGAAGTGTGAGAGAAAAGTGTGGGTGGGAAGTGTGAGAGAAAAGTGTGGGTGGGAAGTGTGAGAGAAAAGTGTGGGTCGGAAGTGTGAGAGGAAAGTGTGGGTGGGAAGTGTGAGAGGAAAGTGTGGGTGGGACGTGTGGGTGGGGAAGTATGGCAGGATGTGGACAATACTGTGGGAATAAATCTGAACCAACACCACAAGGCAGTGAGAAACTAAACAGGAAGTGGGGCTGAGAGAGAGAGAGAGAGAGAGAGAGAGAGAGAGAGAGAGAGAGAGAGAGAGAGAGAGAGAGAGAGAGAGAGAGAGAGAGAGAGAGAGAGAGAGAGAGATGAATAGGGGATACGAAGACCATATTTGTTTTGGTGTAGGATCACCCTTTGATAGTGTAATATTCTCTCTTCTTAACCCCCTTTCCTACTACCCACTCCCCAACTACCACGGTCCTCACTGGTTTCCTTTCCACTCCCCCTCCACCACCACCACTCCCTCTCATCCACTACCACTCTCCCACTCCCACCTCCTATTCCCACTCCCCTACCAAACCCACTCCAACTTCCACTCCATCATTTGCTCTCACCCATTCCCAATTCATTCCCACAACCTCTCATCCACTCACATTCCTTCTCTCCCATTCCTACTCCCACTCCCACTCCCTCTCTCCAACTCCCCCACCACAAGGCTCCGTGAGAGTAGAGTGTGTAATTAAGTTTGGCTTGTGAGTTGTTACGGTGCTGGGAGTTACGGTGTGCTAGTGCTGTGAGAGAGAGAGAGAGAGAGAGAGAGAGAGAGAGAGAGAGAGAGAGAGTACAAACAATTCTCGTGCAGTAACAGGTCTTCCTGACTGCCTCTCTTTCTATTTATCTATATTTTTCCATCTGTCATATATATATATATATATATATATATATATATATATATATATATATACAGTACTGTATATATATAAAGTGTGTGTGTGTGTGTGTGTGTGTGTATTTTTCTCTAAAGTTTCTTGCTCTCCCCTTGTCCCCCTTCTTGACATTTTCCTTCCTCCCGTCTCTCTCTCTCTCTCTCTCTCTCTCTCTCTCTCTCTCTCTCTCTCTCTCTCTCTCTAACAGTAATAATACTTTTAGTAGTAATAATAGTAGTAGTAGTAGTAGCTTCTGTTGTTGTCCCCACTTAGGAGATTGCTCAGGCCTGTCTCGCTGTTCTCCTTCCACGGAACTTAACTTGCAATGTTCGTACCCTATGGTCTCTCTCTCTCTCTCTCTCCCCGCTCTTCTTGTGACTCCCTCCCTCTCCCTTCCTTTCTCTCTATTATTCATTTCCCTCCCGAGCTGCCCTTTCTCCTTTCTCATCACTCACTACTTTCACCTCCACTTCTTCTTTCTCTGCTTCTTCTTCTTCCAGCCAGAACTTAACTTTCTTTCTCCATTTCTTCTTCCTTTTACTCCTCTCTCTCTCTCTCTCTCTCTCTCTCTCTCTCTCTCTCGTCTCCCTCTTTCAATATTGCACAGGGTACAAGAATGATCCTCCCAATCCATTCGTCCCTTCTCTGTCTATCTACCTATCTTTGCCTGTCCTATCTATCCATCTATTCTGCCTGTATGTCTATCATGTCTAACTATTTATCTATATGTTTGACTGTATATCTATCAATCTGTCCATCTATCGACCAATCTACCTACCGGTATCTTTTTACCTTTATTTTTTTCGATCTCTCCATGTACCCATCAATTAATCTATCTATCTATGTATCAATGTATCTGTCCATTTACTTTGTCACTCGTCTTTCGTTCTTTATCATTTTCCCTACAAACAGTAGGATACAAACTACTGCTCTCTCTCTCTCTCTCTCTCTCACCCTAAGGTATCAATATCAACGCATCTATTCCCGGTATTTTAGTGGTCATAAATTCAAAGCCCATCTGACAGGTCCTCCACAACACCTCTCCCCGTCCTCCCTTCCTTCCCTCCCTCTCCCTCATCTTCTCCTCTCCCCTCCCCCATCTCCTCTAACCCCTCCTTGTCTTGCTTTACTCTTGCTACTGCCATTCTCATCTCATCACCTATTCTCATTTCCCAACCTTATCTTCTTTTACATTCACCTCTACATTACTTCTTACCTTTCCTCTTCTCCTCTCCCCAATCTTCTTCATCCCCCCTCCCCCTACTCCGACTAACCATTCCAGAGCCCTCACTCCCACCTCCCCAACTTTCAAGCCCCTTACCATCCAACCCCTACTTTTCCACACAGCAGATGGGGGAGAAACAAGCAGGAAAAGCAAGAAAACCAAGCAGACATATGAAAAAACAAGCTAAACTGAGCGCGCGCACACACACACACGCACACACACACACACACACACACAAATAAGTAAAAGGGGAAACAAACAGACGCAGGATATATTATTAAAAACAAACAGAAGGAAGAACGAACAATTACAAAACAAACAGAAACGAGAAACAGCAGGAAGTAAGCAGAGAAAGGCAGGTGGTGAAGTGTTGGTGAAAGGGACAGCGGAGTTGGTTACAGTAGATGGTGCGAAAGTAGGCGAAAAAAAAGCAGACACAAGCAAAATGAAAACAAACGAAGCATAATAAAACAGGTGGTGGTGGTGATGCAACAGATGGAGCGGAAACAGGCAGAAAATAAAATGCAGAAACAAGCAGAATGAAACAGGTGGTGATGGTGACGCGAGAGAGGCAACGTAACAGCGGAGTTGGTCACAGCAGATGGGGCGGAAACGTATCCATTGTGTCTGAGAGGAGTCATTACTACCACCACCACCACCACCACTACCACTACCTGCAGCAATACCAATACTAACTACACCAACACTTACATTTCCCCTACAGCAACACTTGTATTTCGAGTACCACTATAGCAACACTTCTACTACCACTACCACTACCTGCAGCAACACCAGTACTACCTACACCGACACTTTCTTGCCACCAACACTTCAAATACCACTAATTCTACTTACTGTAACACATACTATCGTACTCTCTGCAACACCAGTACTACCAATGCTACTACGAACACTAACATTAATATCACTACCAAAAGTACCACCAATACCAATACCACCAACACTAACACCACCACAAATGCCACCAACTTCACTAGCACTACTTACAGCATCACCTCTACTACTGTACCCGCTGCAAGACACCGCACACAAAGATATCGACCGACAAACAATTTTAGAGTCAGCTATTACTTAAACATACGGGATCCGCCGCTGACGAAAAGTACACGTAGTGGCGCTATGAGCTCAGGGCGGAATCGCTGTGGCGTCCATCCGGGAAACAAACCATCTCATATTTCCCTACATCTCACAGTGGCAACGATCCTCATCTGACTTTGGTGAGGCGCTGTCTACCACACGGGGGAGCCAAATCCTTGCTCACTATATGACTGTACCTCTAGGGTGGCCAACAGAAGCAGTTACTTATCTGTGGGTTACGGGTCTGCTTGGCTAGAAAGTCAACGGCTAAGCAACAAAAACAACATACGGGATCCTCTATAACCCTGCTCGAACACGGTTTCCTAAGCCAACTACGCTGACTACCGTCACGATGCTGCACCACTGTGATTAACAGGCAGAAACTAAATAGTAATGGAAATGCCGCTGTACTGTAGAAAACACGATCATACCTCTCATGTAAACCTCACACTACAAGACCTCGTTTCCCTACTTCACACTGTTACGAATGACACACACACACACTACCATACCTTAGTCAAATCTCTGCTAAAACACACACACACACACACACACACACACACACACACACACACACACACACACACACTTCGACTGGTGTTACAGCCTCCTCCCTAGGTTATCAGAAAAGGGCAGGGAAGGAGGTGGGGGACGTTTGTATAAACGGGCAGAGAAGCCGCTTGGCAATACCAGTGCCACTACGTGAAGGCATCCCTCTCCAACACCTATATATAAAAAAAAGCGTAACATTTAAAATAGCATAAAAAACAACGTTCAGATCCAGCTTTTCGCTACGCAGGTTTATCCAACACAAACATAAGTATAAAAAAAAAAATTGCCTATCAAACTATTTATTTCTCAAAATTTCCAGACACACTG